>NC_042615.1:658292332-658559832 GCF_901001135.1 Rhinatrema bivittatum | reverse complement strand
TAGGTCTGGTCCGACTGCAAACTTTTGTGCACAACATGCCAGTGCATCTGTGTCCATGTTTTTAGTGGGTTCTGCAACCTAGCATGTCACAGAAATTTGTGCTGGGGGTCTTCTTTGCTAGGGTGGGCCAAGCATCTCTTTTGCCAGCTGCTTTAGCTTTTGCCTGTGCTTTGAGGCATGTTTCTTTGCTGGTTATGTGGCTTTGGCATATTGACTGGGGAAGAGGAAGAGGGAGCTGACAGTGGTAGATGCTTCTTCTTGCACAAGTCCCTGAAGTATCCACTCTTTACCCGTGGCACAGCCCTCTCACCTCTCTGCAGTAACCCCAGTTCCTATTTCCTCGTCTCTGGTGGCGGTAGGCTGCCAGCTCTGTCCTCAGTCCTCTCCTGTTGCCTCTGGCTCAGCTATAGTACCTGGCATTCCCGATCCAGCCACCACCTCCATTGCTTCATGTTGGACCTCTCTGCATGGCCCGCTGAGAGACGCTGCTACATGGTGCCGTGCATCACCAATGCTTAAGTAGGGCCCGTGATGGGAACCTAGCCATGGCCCCAGATGATGACGTCAGCGGAGCACCGGTACTTAAGCCCGGGCTCCGCTCCCTAGCTTTCCCTTTGCAACAGGTCTCCTTGCTGGTCGAGTACTCGCTGCCTCCTGAGAGATTTGTCTCACTCCTGTATTCCTGTTCCTCGCTTATCCTGATTCCTGACTCCTTGCTTCTACGCTCCTGCTCTTCACCTTTCCTCAGATTGCCTACATGGACTTTGACTTTGCTTTGCCTGACCACGCCATCGACTCTCTCCAAGCCTGGACCTCTGCTTCACCTGACCACGCCATTGACCCTCTCCAAGCCCGGACCTCTGCTTCACGCCGTTGACTCTCTCCAATCCCGGACCTTTGCTTCGCCTGACTATGCTATTGCCTCTCTCCAGACCCAGACCTCTGCATTGCCTGACTACACTATTGTCTCTCTCCAGACCTAGACCTATGCATTGCCTGACTATGTCGTTGCCTCTCTCCGGACCCAGACCTCAGCATCGTTTGACTACACTTGACCCTCTCTATGTTCAGTCCTCAGCCTTGCTTGCCACTGCTTCCAGATTGCCGCCAGCCCTGACTCAAGCCTGTTCTTTGATGCCTCGTCAGCCTACTTCCTGGTCTTTGTCTATTCAGGCTTCGGCCTGCTCTTGCTCGGGCGCCCCCTGTCTGCCTACGTTCTTTAGGCGCTCAAATTTCCAGGACAATACCTCATCCAGTGTAAGACTGTACCATCTCTCCTCTGCTGTCTCTGGACTGATCACCATCTCCTCATTGATGACATTCAGAGGCCCACCTAACTCCAGATGGCTCCGGCACCCAAAGGCTCAACACACGGGGAACGAGGGCTGGTATTGATGAAGCTACAGTTGGCCTCTGTTCATTAGCCCACTCCGCCTGCTGACGGTGGGGACCCTACCTATGGGTTGCGTCAACCCCACCTTGGCCCAACAACCATGCTACATTCCCTCTGTGTCTCTGCCTCTGGCAATCCTGTTCACATATCCTAGTTGTCAACATCCTCTTCATAGGCATCATGGTAGATAATACATTGAAGTCATCGGCTCATTGTGCTGTGGCAGTCAAAAAAGCAAACAGAATGTTAGAAATTATTAGAAAGGGAAGGGTGAATAAAACAGAAAATATTATAATGACTCTGTATCGCTCCACACTGAGACCTTACCATGAATACTGTGTATAATTCTGGTTGCTGCATCTCAAAAAAGATATGGTTGCGATGGAGAACGTACAGGGAAGGGCGACCAAAATGATAAAGGGGAAGAAACAGCTCCCCTATGAGGAAAGGCTAAAGAGGTTAGGGCTGTTCAATTTGGAGAAGAGATGGGTGAGGGGGGATATAATAGAGGTCTTTAAAATCATGAGGCCTAGAATTGGTAAATGTGAATAGGTTATTTACTCTTTTGGATAATAGAAGTACTAGGGGGCATTCCATGAAGTTAGCAAGTAGCACATTTAAAATTAATTGAAGAAAATTCTTTTTCACTCAGTGCACAATTAAGCTCTGGAATTTGTTGCCAGAGGATGTGGTTAGTGCAGTTAGTGTAGCTGGGTTTAAAAAATATTTGGATAATTTCTTGGAGGAAAAGTCTATTAATTGCTATTAATTAAGGTGCCTTAGAGAATAGCCACTTCTATTACTGTCATAAGTAGCATGGAATCTACTTAGCATTTTGGTACTTGCCAGGTACATGTAGCCTGAATTGGCCACTGTTGGACACAGGATGCTGGGCTTGATGTACCCTTGGTCTGACCCAGTATGGCAATTTCTTTTGTTCTTTATTCTTATAAATGTGAGACACTAAGAATAGTGGGAGAGACTCCCATTCACTGTGGATCTCAAAGAGGAGCAAGCATGTATGTATTATTTTATGTAAGAGGTTTCAGTCTCTCTTGCCCCTGCTGTTGCAAGTAGTCTATAAAATGCAACAATACTGCTTCCATTACTTCTTGTTCATGGAAACCCTTTAACTTTTCCTCCAGGTTGGATCTTTTGGAACTCATATCCTACATGGTATTCTTGATGGGCTTTAGAATTTGTACCATTTGTCTCATCACTGTCCAATTATGTTGCCCTAGAGGGCAATGCATACCCATCTTGTTTCCAGAGACAGATTCGTTTATTTATTAATTTAAGTATTTGTTACCCATACCCTCCCTTGGGGGTAACACAAAACATACATAATAAAACATATGTAATAGAAAGGAACAATAAACAGGACAAACAATAATAAAAAATATTGATAATTCTGCAAGATTTACCAGATTGCAAATAAGACAAAAAGCAAGTAGAGACTAACCGGTAGGGATGTGAATCGTGTCCTCGATCGTCTTAACGATCGATTTCGGCTGGGAGGGGGAGGGAATCGTATTGTTGCCGTTTGGGGGGGGTAAAATATCGTGAAAAATCGTTAAAAATCGAAAAATCGAAAAATCGAAAAACCGGCACATTAAAACCCCCTAAAACCCACCCCGACCCTTTAAATTAAATCCCCCACCCTCCCGAACCCCATCCCTCGCCGGAACATCGTTAAAAATCGAAAAATCGAAAAATCGAAAAACCGGCACACTAAAACCCCCTAAAACCCACCCCCGACCCTTTAAATTAAATCCCCCACCCTCCCGAACCCCCCCCCAAATAACTTAAATAACCTGCGGGTCCAGCGGCGGTCCGGAACGGGCTCCTGCTCCTCAATCTTGTCGTCTTCAGCCGGCGCCATTTTCCAAAATGGCGCCGAAAAATGGCGGCGGCCATAGACGAAAAAGATTGGACGGCAGGAGGTCCTTCCGGACCCCCGCTGGACTTTTGGCAAGTCTCGTGGGGGTCAGGAGGCCCCCCACAAGCTGGCCAAAAGTTCCTGGAGGTCCAGCGGGGGTCAGGGAGCGATTTCCCGCCGCGAATCGTTTTCGTACGGAAAATGGCGCCGGCAGGAGATCGACTGCAGGAGGTCGTTCAGCGAGGGTTCCGGCGCCTCGCTGAACGACCTCCTGCAGTCGATCTCCTGCCGGCGCCATTTTCCGTACGAAAACGATTCGCGGCGGGAAATCGCTCCCTGACCCCCGCTGGACCTCCAGGAACTTTTGGCCAGCTTGTGGGGGGCCTCCTGACCCCCACGAGACTTGCCAAAAGTCCAGCGGGGGTCCGGAAGGACCTCCTGCCGTCCAATCTGTTTCGTCTATGGCCGCCGCCATTTTTCGGCGCCATTTGGAAAATGGCGCCGGCTGAAGACGACAAGAGTCAGGAGCAGGAGCCCGTTCCGGACCGCTGCCGTTCCGGACCGCCGCTGGACCCGCAGGTTATTTAAGTTATTTGGGGGGGGGGGTTCGGGAGGGTGGGGGATTTAATTTAAAGGGGCGGGGGTGGGTTTTAGGGGTTTTAGTGTGCCGGCTCACGATTCTAACGATTTATAACGATAAATCGTTAGAATCTGTATTGTATTGTGTTCCATAACGGTTTAAGACGATATTAAAATTATCGGACGATAATTTTAATCGTCCTAAAACGATTCACATCCCTACTAACCGGTATACTATTATATCCTGAATGGACTATAGGAAAGGGCACAGGGAACAGATGTAGTAAGCCTGTCATAATTCAATGTTTCATAGGGAGAACACAGTTTACGAGTGTGAATTAATTATCAGCTGGGGGGGGGGGGGAATTGTGATTAAATATGTTTTCAACTTCTTTTTAAACTGTTTTGTATCAGTCAGGGTATGAAGGGATTGAGGAAGAGAGCTCCAGAGTGTAGTTCCTGCAAGAGAAAAAGCACTCTTTCAGGTGCAGGAGATTCTGACTGTACAAATAGAATACATTTCCAGTAGGGCTTATTAGGCTGAGCGAAGAAACCTGGTTGGGACATATATAGAACTTTAAGAATACTACTGAGCCAGGGAGAATTCATATGGTGTAGTAGATTAGATTATGGATTAAAGGTGCATGTTTGTATTGGATCCTGTGCTCAACTGGAAGTCAATGTAGGCTGTGGAGTATGAAAGTAATGTGGTCATGGCCGCTTGGCTAGGGGTATTGGTGAGTAGCCTAGTGGCAGAATTTTGTATTAGTTGTAGAAGTCTCAGTGAGATATAGGGAAAACCAATGTACAGAGTATTACAATCATTTAGAGATGGGATGACTAAAGATTGCATAACTTATAAAGTTTTGAAGCTCCAACAGATGTTTAAGATGCCACAGTAGATGAAGTTTATAAAATGAACAACAGATAATTACTTTAGCATGTTCATGCATTGAGAGAGTAGAATCAAGTTGAATGCCTAGCTAACACAGAGAGTTTGTGATGGGAATTGGCAGGAATTCATTTGGAGAGCAAATGGAATGTAAAATGGGGTTTTACAACCTAAGGTCATCATTTCAGTTTTGCTAATATTAATGGACAGTCTATCGTGAGTAAGCTAAGCTGTGATGGAGGAGAGGGAAATAAATTGAGATGTGGATGACCAAGAAGAAGTAATGGAGAAAAAGAAATGAATGTCATCTCCTTAGATATGGTAAGGAACAAAATATTGTCTGTTGAAGCATAAATAAACCTGTGACGGCAAATTTGGCATTATATATATATATATATATATATATATATATATATATATATATATATATATATATATTCCCCCAGCAGGGTAAAAATAAACACCATAAATACTTCAGCCAGCAGGTCACCATTAACCTTCCTAACACCCTATCCCCCCTTACCCACCCCCCTCCCTTCTGTTTTCCAAGAAAAGGGAAAAACATCCCAATCGCAATATTTCAGACAAAAAATACATTCCAAAAAGAAAAAGGTCATAAATAAAGAAAAATATAAAAAGGAAATCAACTGTGTGTGCGCAACTGCCATCCTGCACTGATTATGAGGAATTCCCCAGACCCCTCAGCATTGGAGGACAACAGAAGAAAAGTAAAGTCATCAACTTGCCGGTCAATTTTTGTCAGGCTCTGTAGCATTCTTTAGCCATTTGCTGATGTGTGCTTCTCTGCATTGGTCAAGGAAGCGTTGCACCTCAGAGGGAGGGTCATACAGATAACTTTTATTGTCAGCCACAACTTTAAGATGAGCAGGAATCGGGATGTGAATCGTTTTAGGACGATTAAAATTATCGTCCGATAATTTTAATATCGTCTTAAACCGTTATGGAACACAATACAATAGAGATTCTAACGATTTATCGTTATAAATCGTTAGAATCGTGAGCCGGCACACTAAAACCCCCTAAAACCCACCCCCGACCCTTTAAATTAAATCCCCCACCCTCCCGAACCCCCCCCAAATGACTTAAATAACCTGCGGGTCCAGCGGCGGTCCGGAACGGCAGTTCAGCGAGGGTTCCGGCGCCTCGCTGAACAACCTCCTGCAGTCGATCTCCTGCCGGCGCCATTTTCCGTACGAAAACGATTCGCAGCGGGAAATCGCTCCCTGACCCCCGCTGGACCTCCAGGAACTTTTGGCCAGCTTGGGGGGGGCCTCCTGACCCCCACGAGACTTTCCAAAAGTCCAGCGGGGGTCCGGAAGGACCTCCTGCCGTCCAATCGTGTTCGTCTATGGCCGCTGCCATTTTTCGGCGCCATTTTGGAAAATGGCGCCGGCTGAAGACAACAAGATTCAGGAGCAGGAGCCCGTTCCGGACCGCTGCCGTTCTGGACCGCCGCTGGACCCGCAGGTTATTTAAGTCATTTGGGGGGGGTTCGGGAGGGTGGGGGATTTAATTTAAAGGGTCGGGGGTGGGTTTTAGGGGGTTTTAATGTGCCGGTTTTGCGATTTTTTGATTTTTTCACGATTTTTCACGATATTTTACCCCCCCAAACGGCAACAATACGATTCCCTCCCCCTCCCAGCCGAAATCGATCGTTAAGACGTTCGAGGACACGATTCACATCCCTAAGCAGGATACAATAAAGCATGTCATTCCCAGTTACAAATTCTTTTTTACCACTGCAAAACTCTCCCACCTTTTTGCAAGACAGCAGAGAAATCTTGAAAAAACATCACTTGTTTTACCTTAAATAAGGTATTACCATGTAATTGCACCTTATTCAAAACACATACTTTGTCCAGATAGCGAAAGAGCTGAATAATGACTGTACGGGGCTGACCATTTGGGCCCGATAGGGGGTGGCTGTTCGATGCACCTGATCTTTTTTCAGCTTTCCTCATTTCACAGGAATATCTAATGCTTTAGAATCCAGCGAGAGAAAAACGCCACAGGGTCTGAGACTTTCTCCCCCTCCGGAAACTCTACCAATCAAGTCTCTGGCACTTCAATTCTCGATGAGGTTTTTTGCATGAAGGCTACTAGTGATCCCATTTTTTCAACCACTACAGCAAGCTAACTGTTTATCTTCAAGGTAAGCTTAGAGAAAAAAATCTTCAAACATTTTTACATAGTTTTAGTACTGTCCAGAGAAGTTGCTAGAGTGGGCCATTCATCCTCTGAGGCCTACTCACATGTGAAGCCCTCCTGCCGAATACCACTGCTTTTTCTCACAGGCTTAACCAACTGCCCAGCTAACATAGCCAGTATGGATTTTGTAGATATTACTTTATATCTTGCCAGCACAAAATAGAGTCAGTAAAACTTGGATGGTTTAGGATTATCAGTTGGCAGGCCTGGGAGCTCTTAGACCATGCTTCTGCTCCTCTCTAACACATCACATGACCTAGTTTATCGTTTTTTTAAGTTTTATTTTGCTGCCATTTAATCAGCTATGTTTTAAAAATAGCTGGTTAAGTAGCAAGTTATCCAGTTTCACATAGCTGGATTAATTTAGGTGTGCTCTGAAGCAATCCTAGCAATATCCAGCTAACATTGCTGGATAGAGATGTGAATTGTGTCCTCGATCGTCTTAACGATCGATTTCGGCTGGGAGGAGGAGGGAATCGTATTGTTGCCGTTTGGGGGGGTAAAATATCGTGAAAAATCGTAAAATCGTGAGCCGGCACATTAAAACCCCCTAAAACCCACCCCCGACCCTTTAAATTAAATCTCCCACCCTCCCGAACCCCCCCAAATGACTTAAATAACCTGGGTGTCCAGCGGCGGTCCGGAACGGCAGCGGTCCGGAACGGGCTCCTGCTATTGAATCTTGTTGTCTTCAGCCGGCGCCATTTTCCAAAATGGCGCCGAAAAATGGCGGCGGCCATAGACCAACACGATTCCACGGCAGGAGGTCCTTCCGGACCCCCGCTGGACTTTTGGCAAGTCTTGTGGGGGTCAGGAGGCCCCCCCCAAGCTGACCAAAAGTTCCTGGAGGTCCAGCGGGGGTCAGGGAGCGATTTCCCGCCGCGAATCGTTTTCCGTACGGAAAATGGCGCCGGCAGGAGATCGACTGCAGGAGGTCGTTCAGCGAGGCGCCGGAACCCTCGCTGAACGACCTCCTGCAGTCGATCTCCTGCCGGCGCCATACGCGTATGGCCGGCGCCATTTTCCGTACGGAAAACGATTCGCGGCGGGAAATCGCTCCCTGACCCCCGCTGGACCTCCAGGAACTTTTGGCCAGCTTGGGGGGGGCCTCCTGACCCCCACAAGACTTGCCAAAAGTCCAGCGGGGGTCCGGAAGGACCTCCTGCCGTGGAATCGTGTTGGTCTATGGCCGCCGCCATTTTTCAGCGCCATTTTGGAAAATGGCGCCGGCTGAAGACAACAAGATTCAATAGCAGGAGCCCGTTCCGGACCGCTGCTGTTCCGGACCGCCGCTGGACACCCAGGTTATTTAAGTCATTTGAGGGGGGGGTTCGGGAGGGTGGGGGATTTAATTTAAAGGGTCGGGGGTGGGTTTTAGGGGGTTTTAGTGTGCCGGCTCACGATTCTAACGATTTATAACGATAAATCGTTAGAATCTCTATTGTATTGTGTTCCATAACGGTTTAAGACGATATTAAAATTATCGGACAATAATTTTAATCGTCGAAAAACGATTCACATCCCTATTGCTGGATAGTACTGAATATCAGCTACAGGATCAGCTTTGGGATGTATGGTCAATAAGGGGGGTCAAGCCCTAGTGTAGAAAATCCCTTAAAGAGTCTTACCCGAGAGATCCCTTGACCAGACTTTGTATACCTCTGTTCATACCAATTTAAAAGCTTTAAAGAATATAGAAACATAGAAACATAGATACATAGAAATGACGGCAGAAGAAGACCAAACGGCCCATCCAGTCTGCCCAACAAGCTTTCATACTTTTTTTTTTCTCATACTTATCATCTTTTACTCTTGGCCCTTATTAGTAACTTTTTGGTTCTAGTTACCTTCCACCCCCACTATTTATGTAGAGAGCCATGCTGGAGCTGCATCTAAGTGAAGTATCTAGCTTAATTGTTTAGGGGTAGTAACTGCCGCAATAAGCAAGCTACTCCCACGCTTATTTGTTTACCCAGCCTGTGCAATTCTGTCCTTGTTGGTTGTCTTTTTTTTATTCCCCCCTGCCGATGAAGCAGTGAGCTGAGCTGGATATGTATTCCAAGTGAAGTATCAGGCTTAATTGATTTGGGGTAGTAACCGCTGTAACAAGCAAGCTATACTCATACTTATTTGTTTACATAGACTATGCAATTCAGTCCTTGTTGGTTGTTGCCTGAATATAAATCCTCTTTTCCTCTTTCCCCAATGCTGTTGAAGCAGAGAGCTATGCTGCATATGTATTGAAAGTGAAGTATCAGACTTATTTGGTTTGGGGTAGTAACCGCCGCAACAAGCAAGCTACTCCCCCACTTTTTTGTGAATGCATATCCTTTTTTCCACATTTCCTCTTGCTGTTGAAGCATAGAGCAATGCTGGAGTCGCATTAACAGTGAGTATATTTCTTGAATAAGGGTATTAATCTCCAGGTAGCAGCTGTCATTCCCGCAAGCCACCTCCATGCCTCTTCTCTTCATTCACATCCTGTAGACTTTATGGATTCACAGTATTTATCCCATGCCCCTTTGAAATCCTTCACGGTTTTGGTCTTCACCACTTCCTCCGGAAGGGCGTTCTAAACATCCACCACCCTCTCCGTGAAGAAATACTTCCTGACATTGGTTCTGAGTCTTCCTCCCTGGAGCTTCAAATCGTGACCCCCTGGTTCTGCTGATTTTTTTCCAGTGGAAAAGGTTTGTCATTGTCTTTGGATCATTAAAACATTTCAAGTATCTGAAAATCTGTATCATATCACCTCTACTCCTCCTTTCCTCCAGGGTGTACATATTGAGATTCTTCAATCTCTCCTCATAAGTCATTCGATGAAGACCTTCCACCTTTTTGGTCACCCTTCTCTGGACCGCCTCCATCCTGTCTCTGTCCATTTGGCGATACGGTCTCCAGAACTGAGCACAGTACTCCAGGTGAGGCCTCACCAAAGACCTATAACAAGGGGATAATCACTTCCCTTTTCTTACTCGATATTCCTCTCTCTATACAGCCCAGTATTCTTCTGGCTTTAGCTATCGTCTTGTCACATTGTTTTGCCGATTTCAGATCGTTAGACACTATCACCCCAAGGTCTCTCTCCTGCTCCGTGCACATCAGCCCTTCACCCCCCATCGAATACAGTTCTTTTGGATTTTCACACCCCATATGCATGACTCTGCACTTCTTGGCATTGAATCTCAGCTGCCATATCTTCAACCACTGATCCAGCTTCCTTAAATCCCATCTCATTCTCTCCACTCATTCCGGCGTGTCCACTCTGTTGCAGATCTTAGTGTCATCTGCAAAAAGACAAACCTTACCTTCTATCTCGTCTGCAATGTTGTTCACAAAGATATTGAACAGGACCGGTCCCAACACTGATCCTTGCGGCACTCTGCTTAACAACGCTCTCTCTTCAGAGTAAGTTCCATTTACCATCACATGTTATCTTCTGTCCGTCAACCAGTTTGCAATCCAGGCCACCACATCGGCACTCACTCCTAAGCTTCTCATTTTTTCACCAGCCTCCTGTGTGGGACCCTATCAAAAGCTTTGCTAAAATCCAAGTAGATGATATTGAGCGCTCTTCCTCGATCCAATTTCTTAGTCACCCAATCAGAAAAGTCAATCAGATTTGTCTGACAGGACCTTCCCTTGGTGAAACCATGCTGCCTCTGGTCCATCAATTCTGCTGCTTTTAGATAGTTCACAATTCTTTCCTTCAGCACCGACTCCAATACCTTTCCCACCACCGAGGTGAGGCTAACTAGCATGTAGTTTCTAGCCTCCTGCCTGCTCCCACTCTTGTGAAGCGAGACCACCATCATTGTACCACTAAAGGACCAGAAGTCAATTAGCTTACTTCCTTATTTTATTATATGATCATGCACACACAGACAATACAGGAGAACAGCTGTGACCCAAGATGTGAGAGCTCAAAATGATGCTGTAATAATTTCACACTTTATAAATGATATTAAGACAGTGATAACAAGCACTGGACAAATCAACAATTAGTATATCCTAATCTATATGAATATGCATCAAAATTCATTGAATGCCAAGAATCTTAAACATAATTCCTTGTAACTAATACTTATACATAAGCTTATATTTTTCCTAAGAAATTACCATTAATATTTTGGAGTAAATAATTTTAACTGCCTCCAGATATGGTTAGGTTTTTGCTACTAAATATTATATTAATATATAATTCCTAGCATGATGTAGCTACATCATTTTTAGTACTTCTGCCTTCAGCTATTACTAGCTAGGCATTAAAGCACAGTCTCAGTCCTTATGATGGCAGTTAGCACAACCTAATGAAGGATTTCAAGCTTGAAATACAGAAAATTTACCACACTAGGGGTCACCAATTCTGCCTCCTAATATGGCTGCTGGACCAAAGTAGAGCTGCAACCAAGTGTGGCATGAAGAGCTCTTGGCACCATGAAGGGGGAGCAAAGCTTCCAAAGAGGCAGAAAACAGTCCAAGGTAGTAATAGAGGGTCAAAGCAAATGAAGAGAGGCTTGAAGAATCCCAAGCATCATGAGAGGAGCAAAGCAATCACTCAAAGTTACAAGAATACCTCAAGGCTACAAATGAGGGGTAAAGAACACCAACCACATTGTTAGAAAGCCCTAAGCAGGGGGAAGCCAGAGGAAATCCATGGAGAAGGCACTGATGTAATTTCCATAAGGCAATATTAAGTGAAGGGAATGGTCATATGGGCTTGGAGTTGATCTTCACTGGAGGCTAGATTCTACTGAGTAGAGGCATCAACTGCTCTTTAGCAACTAGTGATTTAATATGTTATGATTCAGGGAATTCAGGAAATGATTATTCTTTTTAATCAGTTTTTACAAATACTGCCTAAATTTCCTCAGAAGCAGTAATCTTGGAGAAGTGAGAACCTATTTATAGGTGCTGTTCTTCTGTAGCCCTTGAATTTTGCTGTGGTATAATCCATTGAAAGCTAAGCATGAGATGAGACCAATAAACACAAGAATTGTAAGGAACATGAGTTTGAAGAAAATGCCCACAAGGGCAATGAAACTGTTAAAGGAAACGTGATGGGTAAGGCCTGTGAAAAAGCATTGGATGACTAGGGCAAGACCAAGAAACAGCAAGTCTTGGTACTTTAGGATGCTTATTTCCAGAGCAGTGGAAGAAGCATCCTAAAGTACCAAGACTGGCTTGGCGTGGTAGTGGTAGCAGCAGCACTGGCAATTAAAAACAGAAGCAGTAGTAAGGTGTTTGTCAAACACCTTCTGAAAATCAAGATATACTATATCCACTGGTTCACTAATATTCACATGGACCTCATGTGATCATGGACCTCCCATGAAAAATTAACTCCCCAGTGAACAAATAAACAAACCAAAATGAAAATCTTAGGCCCGAACATCTCTCGCCATCTGTGCTACAGCTTCCCTTCCTATCCAGTTCTCTTTATTAGCACCAGTTAGTGCATTACTCTTCCTTTAAGAATAGACCGTGTTATATTGTTTTCCAATAACAAATAAGTCTTTCCTTCTTCTTATAGTGCTACCAAGACAGTGCAACCTTACAGTTATTACCCTTTATGGGAATTCCCTCCTACATAGGCCCTGCTTTTGTAAAGCATGCCTTCACATATATCATGCTGAGACCAAAAATCTAAGACACATTTTAAACTCTACCCTACCTTAAAAGATCCCCACCATGAAGAAGATGATGATGATGATGTCCTGTCTTGCCCTTCACATCAATGGTCAGTCTAGCAACAGCAGAAGCTGGAGCAGTCTACCATGGCAGATGCCCATCCAGTATCCCAAGCACCCAGACCACAGGAAGAAGGTGACAAGGACAAATGGAAAGTGTCACTACCATTCTTGCATAAAGGGAAGGAAGAGGAATGGCCAGAGTAAATGATGAAGCCAGCAGAGCAACAAATGTTGGCATACACTATACTGATGAATTGTGGAGGGCATGAGGAACCAACAGGAACAACAGTGGCAGCACTAGCGTCGCAGATGGAACAACTGGTCAACATTGCTTCTGCCCTTTAGCTACTAACACAGTAGCTTACCTCTAATGCTCCAGCTGTGGAAATTTATATATATATATATATATATATATATATATATATATAGAGAGAGAGAGAGAGAGAGAGAGAGAGAGAGAGAGAGAGAGAGAGAGAGAGAGAGATATTCAGATGTGACCAGTCTTTCACCCTGCTGCTGAGTCTGCCAGAGAAGATGGGGGTAGTGTTATGGAACTGTTACTTTTTGCTTCTCAATATAGAGAGGAGGCAGAAGATCTTCATAACGGAGTACTACATCAAACACTGTACTACTAAGATGGAGCACACAGGTGAAGAAACAGGGAGATTTTGAAGGAGGAAATGGGAGTGAGGTAAAACAAAAATGTTAGGCACCCAGCACTTTCTCTGTTCACTTTTCACATTTCCTCACACTATAAATAAATTATCACTTTTCACCTAAAACACATTTTGAATGAATGAATGAATGAATGAATGAATGAATGAATCAGTTCCCATGAGACAGGACTACAGATGGTGTTCGTTTCTGGAAGCTTAGTACATTTGGCTCCAAGACAGACTCTGTATCGTTGTCTTCTCTGATCTCCCTCTCAAGCAGGTATTCCTCATTATGAAGCTATTTGGGAATAACACAGCAGGGAATAAAAATGTTACAAATGTTGTCCGCAGCATAAGAATTTCTTTACTGGCTCAAGCCCATTATCTTGTTTCCAAAAGTGGCCAATCCAAGTCACAAGTACATGGCAAAATTCCAAACAGTAGATTTTTTCTGATTTGTTTTAAATGTGCTACCTACTAACTCATGGAGTATCTCTTAGTCTTTGCATTTTTTAAAGAGTAAATAACAAATTCACATCTACTCATTCTAGACCTCTCATGATTTTAAAGACTTCTATTATATCCTCCCTCAGTTGTCTCTTCTCCAAACTGAACAGCCCTAACTTCATTACCCTTTCTTCATAGGGCAGCCGTTCCATACCCCATATCATTTTGGTCACCCTTCTCTGCACTTTCTCCAGTGCAGCTATATCCTTTTTGAGATGAGGTGACCAGAACTGCACATAGTATTCAAGGTGCGGTCTCACCATGGAGTGATACAGAGGCATTATGACATGCTCTGTTTTATTTTCCATTCTCTTCCTAATAATTCCTAACATTCTGTTTGCTTTTTTTTAACTGCCGCAGCACAATGAGCCAATGATTTCAAAGAATTATCCACTATGACGCCTATATCTTTTTCTTGGGTGGTAACTCCTAAGATAAGACCTAACATTGTGTAACTATAGCAAGGGTTATTTTTCCTTATATGCATCACTTTGCACTAGTCCAGATTAAACATCATCTGCCATTTGGAAGCCCAATTTTCCAGTCTCGCAAAGTCCTCCTGCAATTCTTCAAATGTGCTTGAGATTTAACTACTCTGCATAATTTTGTGTCATCTGCAAATTTGATCACCTTACTCATCATACCCCTTTCCAGATCTTTTATAAATATATTAAAAAGCATTGGTCCAAGTAGAGATCCCTGAGGCACTCCACTGTGTACCTTTTTCCACTGTGAAAACAGACCATTTAATCCTTCTTTCTGTTTCCTGTCTTTTAAGCAACTTGCAATCCACAAAAGGACTTCGCCTCCTATCACATGACTTTTTAGTTTTCTTAGAAGCCTCTCATGCGGGACTTTGTCAATTGCCTTCTGAAATCCAAATATACCACATCTACTGGTTCACCTTTGTCCATCCTTATTCACCCCTTCAAAAAAATGTAGGAGATTTGTGAGGCAAGACTTCCCTTGGGTAAATCCATGTTGGCTGTGTCCCATCAAACCATGTCTATCTAAATGTTTTGTGGTTTTATTCTTTATAACAGTTTCCACGATTTTTGCCGCACTGAAGTCAGGCTCACCGGTCTGTAGTTTTCCTGATCGCCTCTGGATCCCTTTTTAAATAAAGAGATTACATTGGCCATGTTCCAATCTTCAGGTACATTGGATGATTTTAATGATAGGTTACAAATTTGTACTAATAATTCTGAAATATCATTTTTTTAGTTGTTTCAGAACCCTGGGTGTATACTATCCAGTCCAGGTGATTTACTACTCTTCAGATTGTCAGTCAGGCCTATCACATTTTCTAGGTTCACCATGATTTGGTTCAGTTGATCAGAATCATCACCCATGAAAACCTTCTCCTGAACAGGTATCTCTCCAGTATCCTCTTCAGTAAACACTGATGCAAAGACATTGTTTAATTTTTCTGGGATGGCCTTATCTTCCCTGAGTGCCCCTTTAATCCCTTGATCATACACAATCCTACCAAGTCTCTTGCAGGCTTTCTGCTTTGGATATATTTTAAAATGTTTTTATTGTGAGTTTTCAAATTTTCTCTTAGCCTGTCTTACCAATGTCTTATGTTTAACTTGCCAATGCTTATGCTTTATCCTATTTTCTTCTGAAGGAGCCTTCTTCCAATTTTTGAATGAAGATATTTTGGCTAAAATAACCTGTTACTTCACCTTTTAACCATGTGAGTAATCATTTTGCCTTCCATCCACCTTTCTTAATACATGGAATACATAGGTTCTGTGCTTCTAGGATAGCATTTTTTTTAAAATGTCCATGCTTTTTACCTTTGTAGCTGCACCTTTCAGTTTTTTTCTAACTATTTTTCTCATTTTATCAAAGTTTCCTGTTTAGCACTAGAGCCGTGGATTTACATACTGTCCCTCTTCCAGTTCAAATTTGATCATGTTATGATCACTATTGCCAAGTGATCCCACCACCTCTCTCACCAAATCCTGCATTCCACTAAGAATTAAATATAAAATAGCTCCCTCTCTTGTTGGTTCCTGAACCAATTGCTCCATGAAGCAGTCATTTATTCCATCCAGAAACTTTATATCTCTAGCATGTCCTAATGTTACATTTACCCAGTCAATATAGGGGTAATTGAAATTCCCATTATTACCGCACTGCCAAATTGGTTAGTTTCCCTGATTTCTCTTAGCATTTCATCATCTGTCTGACAATTTGGCCAGGTGGATGGTAGTATAGTCCTATCACTATACTCTTACTCAATGCACATGGGATTTCTACTGAGTATTTAGTCTCTTGTATGATCCTTATCTTGTTGGACTCTATACCCTTCCAGTCATAAAGTGCCATGCCCCTATCAAGTTGATCCTCTCTATCATTGTAATATAATTTGTCCCGTTATATAGCACTGTCTCACTGGTTATCCTCCTTACACCAGGTCTCTGAGATGCTAATTATGTCTATCTCATCATTTACTGCTATACACTCTAACTCTCCCATCTTACTTCTCAGACTTCTGGCATTGGCATTCAGATATTTCAAAGTGTGTTTTTTGTTTGTATTTACAACTTGCTTTTCAGTTGATAGGGATAATTTGGAACTATTTAGCTCAGATGACTATTCACTTATAGGCATATGGACTACATTTTCTTTTATTGGAACCTCTCTATTGGGATGCCCTAACTCTATTGTTTCATTATTATCCTTCAAAGATACATTCCTCCGAATCATGCACTGCTGATTGACTGCTGGCTTTCCCCCATGTTCTAGTTTAAAAGCTGCTCTATCTTCTTTTCAAAAGTAAGTACCAGCAGCCTGGTTCCACTCTAGTTAAGGTGGAGCCTGACCTTTTGGAAAAGTCTCCCCTTTCCCCAAAATGTTCCCCAATTCCTTACAAAACTGAATCCCTCTTCCTTTCACCATTGTCTCATCCATGCATTGAGACTCCGGAGCTCTGCCTGCCTGGTGACCTGCACATGGAACAAGGAGTATTTCAGAGAATGCTACCCTGGAGGTTCTGGATTTCAGCTTTCTACCTAAAATCCTAAATTTGGCTTCCAGAACCTCTCTCCCACATTTTCTTACGTCGTTAGTGTCCAGATATACCATGACAGCTGGCTCCTCCCCAGCACTGTCTATAATACTATCTAGGTGACGCATGAGGTCTGCCACTTTTTTTCACCAGGCAGGCAAGTTACCAGGCAGTCCTCATGTGAAGCAGCTACCTAGCTACCTACATTTCTAATAATCGAAACACCAGTTATGATGGCTGACCAGGTAGAGAGTTCATCAAGCTAGGTTGAGAGAACATTGTAGAAATGTCATCTTTGTGTGAGTTTCCTCATTCCAAAGGACATCAAATCTTCACAAGAGTGCACTGTTCTGTTTGTATGTCTCACTCTGCATATAAAAGTGGCCCCTAATTCCTACAATACTATCTAAACCTCACCTTGAGTTGAGTTATCAGGTGGGCCTCCTATAGTAGCATAAATAGCTAACTACTACAAGGGCCTTGCATATAGTCTTTCTCTCTCTCTCTCTCTCATGATATGAGCTCTTTGTAGGTAGGGCAATGCAATTATGTAGGTATTACTGCAAAGTGTGAAAGTTAATACACTTTGTGGTAATACCTGTGTGAAGCACTAAGATAATACACATTGTGATAAATAGGCTATTACCATAAAACACACCCCTTTTCCTATCATATGTGATATTTAGTGCAGTTTGATAAATCTAGGCCTTAGTCAATACTTCATCAGGTGATGTTTCAGAAGGAGGTGGCCATGGCCACTCCCTTATACTTGCAAGTTTGATATGTCACTTGATATTCATGAAGGAATAAATCTATTTTTGTGAAAACCTTTCAAAACAATTTAAGAAACTGTTTACTAAAGCTAAATGTTGTTGCTGGTGGGGTTTTTTTAAACTTCAATTACTGTATATTAAATGTCTTCTAGTATGATAAATTTTCATGAAATGTAAAGTGAATATGGATATGAATAGATGAAAACTAGTCTAGTGTGGCAAAAATATAGATTTCTGATACATGAAGACATGATGTTTGACTGTTGTAAAATCCAATATATTTGTTTTTCACTTCTGTTATAAATTTTTCTTCATTTTAAGTAAATTAGTCAATTCTATGTATTCCAAAACTCGAAGGGGTCATAATGAACTCCAGCGTACTCTGAGAAACTGTATGCCTTGATATGAAAGTACCAAACATGAAGTTGGAAAAGTATGTACATTCATTATTCAGGATACATTGGGAAAGATAGTCTGACCCTGTTAAAGCATTTTCTTACTGAACTGTTTGCCACTATCAGACTTGTCAAGACAAGTGGATTTTCCATGTGATCTGTGGACTTCCATTCACGAGGGAATTCTCTGAAGGGGCTGTGCTGAATGAAAGATCTTTGCTTTTGCACAGAAAACAAGGAGAATGTCTGTGGGATTTTCATGATAGCCACTTAACAAGTGCCATGTTGAAGACTTTTTGGCTATCTGTCTCTGAGTCAAGGCCAGGGGTTTGTCATATTATCACATGGAGCTTTATTTGTCTGCAGCTCAAATCCTAATGATTTTCCTGTGACTTATGAATTCTATTCCATCACTGAAGAGTCCTTATTCTGTGCTAGAGGAATTACTTCTAAGAAATGTAAGGCAAAGCTAGAAAGGCTTTGTTTTTCTGTTTTCTTTCTAGCAGTAGATGATTCAGTTAGTACCATTCCATAATAAAACTAATTCTACTCTAGCACTTAACAAATAAATAATTACTTGTGGCTGTGTTTGCTAGGAAGGCAGCCTGATGAGGCTGCACAGAACTTTTGAGATCTTCAAGTAAATAAAATGTCTGCATTTATTAAACCTTTTTACAAATAGCCAAAACTCTACCAAAACATGATTTTAAATTATGATATACACTTCTAATTGTTAAATACAATAGAAATCAAACAATGTACATTTGCATAATTATGGTTTTGAACTTTGAAACAGTTATGGCCCATTCAAAGATTTGTTGATGGTTTCTATATTCTGAGATTTTTTTGTTTATATTCTATTGTTTCTGGGGTAATTATGTTTGTTTGAAATGCAACCAATAATGCTACAATTTTTTTAACATAGCATGAAATAAGCATTAGAATTCTGATACCTATTGTCTTCTGTATAAAGTATTACATGCATTTAGCATATTGGGTCAGATATAAGCATTTTACTCATAGACACAAAGAAACAGATAAAGTGTTTTGTGTTATTAGCATGACTGCCAGCTCACTTTAGCAAACATGTTAACAACTTTGCCAATCACTAATGATTTACTATAGATGGAAACTTGCAGTAAATCCTTTGATCATGGTTTTGTTGAAACTGAATGTGGTTGCATATTTAAAATATAGAAATGGAAGACTTTTCTTGGGGCTTGGGGAAGGGCACTCAGAGCTGTAATTGGGACTTGGGGGATTAAGACTGTGATTGGAGTTTGTTGGGGAGGAGTCAGGCTGAGATAAGGACTGGGTGGGGTGATTTGACTGTGATCAGGATTGGTGGTGGGGTTCTGTGCTATGATTAAGATTGAGTGTGGGGATTGATAAGGAGTGTGATTAGAGTTTGGGGGATGGACAGGCTGAAAGATGCGCTATCTGCACAAGCCATGGCTAGAGATTTACCCTGAATTAACTGGCACTATTATTCTGGGCTGGTTGATGCAGGGAACAAGTGAAGCTAGTGATATATGCAATGCATTTGTTTTTGAATCAGGCGAAAAATGTCTGTTTTAACTCAAGTACTAATTTTGAAAAGTTAGCCATATAAACTTTGCAAGCTTAATTCAGCTTAGTGAATTGGATGCAAAATGGCAAAAGTTCTTAACTACTTCTGACCCATTCACTGGCATTAAATCAGGAATACGAAAAGAAAAATACAGGACTGCTACAGCCAAGAATTGAAGAAACAAAACTAGTAATATGAGGAAATAAATATATAAACATAATTAAATAATCAGAAAATTATATGAAATACATTAAAATTCAAAACCCGACAAGGCCATGTTATGGCAAGAATACCTGCATCAGAGGTAGAAACCATACATTACTCTTCTAACAAAAGAAGGGGTAAGGGCAACTGGTACACCTATAAAAAACTATAATATTTGTTATAAATACCAAATTGTGTTCAATTAGATCAGAGAATAGAAAAATATATTTCATGAGTCCATATTTGAAAGCATTTAGCAGGATAACTCAAACGTTACCTGACTAAATAAAGATTTGGGCACTTATCCAGCTAAATTCTAGCTGGCTAATAAGTTAGCCAGTTATAATTTAGCCAGTTAAGGGCCAAAATTCATTAAGGCTTTTCTTCCATTTTGTGTCTATGGGATAAACCTTTAGTGAATCAGGTACTAAGTTAGGGCATTCTGGGGGTGTAACTGGGAGGAGTTGAATTAGCTGCCTAAGGGCTTCCTTCACTAAAGTTTTTCTCCCATTCTGTGCCTATGGGAAAAGACCTTGATGAATCAGGCTCCTGGTCTGGTCAGGTGAAAGAGCTGGTCTGGTCAGGTGAAAGAGCTGTCCTAAAGTTACCTGGATAACATTATCCAGCTAACTTTAAAATAGCTGGCTATTTTCAGTAATGTAGCTTAGGGGTGTGCATTCATTCCCTACGAATTGGCAATCCACAACGTATAGGGCCACATTTGTTGTATTCGTGGGGAAGCGAAACGTATCGCGATTCCCCACAAATACAACGAATCTTCGCCGAATTATTCGGCCGTCTAAAGGAGCAAATTTAAACAAACCCCCCACCCTCCTGACCCCCCCCAAGACTTACCAAAACTCCCTGGTGGTGCAGCAGGGGGTCCGGGAACCATCTCCTGTACTCACCCCCTCGGCTGGCGGTATTCAAAATGGTGCAGATAGCCTTTGACCTACTATGTCACAGGGGCTACCGGTGCCATTGGTCAGCCCCTGTCACATGGTAGGAGCAATGGATGGCCGGCGCCATCTTGTGCTCCTACCATCGGTGCCGGTGTCATTGGTCAACCCCTGTGACATAGTGAGGGCAAAGGCTATCGGCGCTATTTTGAATACTGGCAGCCGACGGCCCGAGTGCAGGAGGTCACTCCCGGACCCCCGCTGGACCACCAGGGACTTTTGGCAAGTCTTGTGGGGGTCAGGAGGGTCCCCCAAGACTTGCCAAAAGTCCCTGGTGGTTCAGCGGGGGTCTGGGAGCGATCTCCTGTCCTGACCCCCACAAGACTTGCCAAAAGTCCCTGGTGGTCCAGCGGGGGTCCGGGAGTGACCCTCCTGCACTCGGGTCATTGGCTGCCAGTAATCAAAATGGCGCTGATAGCCTTTGCCCTTACTATGTCACAGGGGCTACTGGTGCCATTGGTCAGCCCCTGTCACATGGTAGGAGCACAAGATGGTGCTGGCCATCCATTGCTCCTACCATGTGACAGGGGCTGACCAATGACACCGGTAGCCCCTGTGACATAGTAGGTCAAAGGCTATTGGTGCCATTTTGAATACCGGCAGCCGAGGGTGTGAGTGCAGGAGATGGCTCTCCTGAGCGAGCTTGAACTGCCGCACGTTTAAGTGCCGACACTTTGGCGATCAGCTTCCCCCGTATGACCGCTTTAAAGCAATCCCATAATACGTTTGGGGTAACTGTTCCATTGTCATTGGTTGCAAAATATTCTGTAATTTCATCCCGGATGGAGTCACATACCTGAGAGTCAGAGAGCAAGGTGTTATTCAATCTCCAATACTTGACACCCTGATCCTCAGCTCGCATACCAAAGGAACCATGTAGAGGCGCGTGATTGGACCACGATATGGGGCCAAACCACGTATCCCCACACCCCTTATACCACGCTTTGCTTCCTAAACACATATCAATGCGGGAATAGGAATCATGTACCCGGGAATAAAAAGAAAAGCCCCTACTTCTAGGGTGTTGTAAACGCCAAATATCATGGAGGCCCCAATTATCCATAAGAATTCTCAGGCATTCCCGGTGCTTTTTTCGCCACCCTCCAGCCTGGGCACTATGATCCAGTTGAGGGTTCAATATGGTGTTAAAGTGACCTCACATTAAAAGAGGTCCTTGTATAAAGTCGCTAAGAGATTGATCTAACTGGGTAAAATATTCGCCCTGATTATTATTGGGCGCATAGATATTAAGTAAGGTGGCCAGGACATCATCTATTTTAATCACCAATGCTATGTATCGGCCCCGTCTGCCCTTCCTACTATCGAGAACTTCCACTCTTAAGTCTTTAGCAAACATAATGCCCACTCTGCATTTCTTTTTCTCCTCACAATTAGAGGCTAAATAGATTAGCGGGTAGTCCCGATTTCATACTAAACGTTCATCCTGTTTTAGTAAGTGTATTTCGTGTATAAAATATATCGATGCCTTATGAGCTCTAGCATCATTGAAGAGCAATTGGCGTTTCCTAGGATGGTTAAGCCCCGTTACATTTAGGCAGATGATATGCAGGTCAGCCATTTAAAATAATAAAAAGATCTCCAATAAGTAAGCTACCCCATCGTGTTATATGCTTATATGCCCTGCTATATGTACAGACCACCCGCCTAAGCACCAGATTCCCTAGCACACAGATACCCTTCCCCTCCCCCCTTCCCTCCTCCCCAAAATTCACCAGTGAGGTGCCCGTCCTCACCCTAATACAATGGAGGAATGGCATTATCCCATGTAGCCTGCTATAGGTATATCAGATAGGAATTTTCCTTAAACCTTTATGCATAAATTCCCCCCCCCCCCCCCATACTTGATACATCTCCAAGAACAAATCTCTGACATATCACTTGAGTCCTCACCATCAAAAGTTCTGCAACACAACTAATTGAAATAGAGATGAAAAGCCTAGTATTAGGCATCTCCTCGACCCGTATATTTGTCCCAAAGGTTTCCATGCGAGGTCACCGCTTCACTCAGCATCCATGTCAGCTGGGTTGCTTTGCTCCTCCTGTCTTCTGAGACACTCGCCGCCCTTCCCAATTCTCTGCCATCTGGGAGCCGCTACATTCCCTGTAGAGGATCCCTGTTCTGTCTGCAATTTTACCTCTATTCCGTGCTGCCTCAAAAACTTTTCAGCCCCCTCCGGGTTTCTGGCTGTGCAGGAATGGCCGCTGATGTTAAACAATAAACCAAAAGGATACAGCTATTTATACCGCACGTTTTCTGCCCGTAGAGTATCCATGATATTCTTCATTGCCTTGTGCTTCTGCAGTGTGGCAGCCGATAAATCACTGAAGAGTTGGATCGCTGATCCTTTCCACGTTATATTCCCCATAACCCTTGCTTTATTCATAACCTGCTCCTTCACAGGGAAACTATGTAGACAGGCTATAATATCCCGAGGGCGATTATTTATGGGTCTCCCGAGAGCTCTGTGTGCCCTGTCTATTACGATTGTTTGGGAATACGGCTGTGGGGCCTCAGAGCTTAAAATAGCTTTGCAGATGGCCTGAACCACTCCAACATAGTCCATGGACCCCTCTTCCTCCGGGACCCCTCGGATCCTAATATTGTTGCGCCTATTTCTGTTTTCCATATCTTCCATTTTGGTAGCCAGATCTTCGTTGGCTTGTCGCAATGCTGTGATCGCTTTGCTTTGCTGCGTCAGCGCTGCAGCATGTTCATCGGTGGTCTGCTCCACCACGTGCACTCTCTCGCCAATTTCTGCCAGCTCGGCGCGTATGGTTCCCACAGCGTCCTGTAATTCTGCTTTGAAGGCTTTAATTATCTCTTGTTTCATGTTATGGAGCCATGATTTCAGCTCCTGCCTTGAGGGGGTGTCTTCCCCGCCTATCTCCCGTTGTTCCGCGCTTGGCAGCGCCTGAACCGGCACCATGACACCTTCGTCCCCGGAGGCCAGCGTTTTCGGAGCCACTGAAGTCCCGCTGTAAGAGAACTCTTCAAGACTTACCAGAGACGCATACAGAGGATCACTCCAGGTACCTCCAACCAAAGCCACTAGACATATTACCTTGAGGGATCGGGCCCTCTCGACAGTCGGTCCCCCTTTATGGAATTCCATCCCCCCCGATCTCAGACAGGAGCCCTGCCTCTCAACCTTCAGGAAGAGACTTAAGACTTGGCTGCTTAAACAAGCTTTCCCGGACTCCAACTAATGTCCCAAAACTTCAAGATCCATAACACAGCCAGCTCAATTTTCAGTTCACTGTAAATATTTTTACTGCTATTAACCTTTTCTTTATTCCCTTCTCTCCCAGTTTAAGCATCCTTGTTTTTTGTAATTGCTTTCTTCCGCACTATAGTTCCTGTTTGTATTTTTATGCACCCCTGTTTAACTGTAAACCAGCATGATGTGATTATATCATGAATGCCGGAATATAAAAACCTTAAATAAATAAATAAAACTCAGTAAGGTTGATTGGTCGTCGCCGGGTTGCCATCTACTTCACCAGTCGATGCCTTGAAAAATATATCGTTTTGGAGGTACTTTTGCTATTATTATTCCACTTTCAAACCTCAGCTACATGGAGCTAAAGTGTCAGGCGGCCATTCACGGGGGATGACGTCACTTCTTCCGGCTCCTTTATTTTTACACCTTCTCTCTCCCATGCTGGTGGCAGCCCCAGATCAGGCATGATCGGAAGAACTGAAGCAACGTGGGCAGAGATGCCTCACCCCTGAGGAAAAGCTCCACTGCTGCCAGCTGGGTATCTGCTTTTACTGTACTGGGACCTGGCACCAGCTTGTGTGCTGCTCTCTGAAGTCAGGAAACTGAGAAGCCTAGGATCTAGTGGGGAGATGATCCTAGGCTTCTCAGAAAATTTATAATGAAAGCCCTCGTCAACTATTTGCAGCTTCCTGTAGTTGCTAGGAAGATGCCCCTTATCATCACTCATTCACAGGGAGTCTCCCTGGCTGGATCACCTTAGCTACAGCACCCTTGCACCTCTGCACCAGTATCCTACATATGAACAGCATATTCTTCCATGTCATTGACAAAGCAGTACACCCATTGTGTTTGTGCTACCCTGGCTGCAACTTCACTTTCCTCACTTTGACTGGAGTTTGCTACAGCTGATAAGCTTGGGCTTCCTTTGCCACAACTTGTGCCTACAATGCATTGAACCACTAATGTGATTGCCCTTGGTGGCAACCTTGGTAGGGCTGCCTCCCCAGTACACCGAGTATACTGATGTGTTCTCTAAGAAGTTCTTGCCTTTCTACAGGATGTACAACTGCACTATCAATCTGCTACCTAACATCAAACCACCTCCAGGGAGACTATATCCCTTGTCAGTCCCAGAGACTAAGATGGTCAGAGTACATCAAGAAAAATCTTGACTTGGGTTTCCTTAGACCCTCCAAGTCTTCTGTTGGAGCAGTGTTCTTCTTTGTGTCAAAGAAAGATGGCTCCTTATGCCCATGTTTTGATTACAGAGGGCTGAATGCAATAACGAAGAAAGACCAACACGCTTTACCATTTATTTCTAAGCTTTATTACCATCTCCAGGGATCTAGAATATTTACAAAGCTGTACCTCCGTGGGGCCTGCAACCTAATTCGGATCAAACATGGTGATGAATGGAAGATGGCATTCAATACACGGGACGGGTATTATGAGTATCTGGTGATGCCCTTTGGGTTATGTAACGCCCCTGCTGTATTTCAGAAATTGATGTATGTCTTTGTTATCATATACCTCAATGATATTCTCATCTTTAAGGACCTCATTTCCCACCATCAGGTTGCTTGCCTAGTCCTCCAGAGGCTACAAGATAACAAACTATACACAAAGCTGGAATAATGCCTTTTTGAGAAGGAGAATCTTCCTTTCCTAGGATACATCATCTCCAGAAAGGGCTTCCATATGGATGCAGATAAAGTCAAGTGCATTCAAGACTGGCCACAACCCTCTGGCCTTCATGCCCTGCAAAGATTCTTAGGCTTTGCTAACTATTACCAGCATTTCATTCCCAACTACTCCCAGATTGTGGCCTCATTCACAGTGCTCACCCAAATAGGCACCAACACCAATGCCAGGCCTTTAGAGATGAATACTGCCTTCCAAAAGTTGAGGAACACATTCCTACAAGAACCATGCCTCCATAATCCTGACCCCTCATGTCCCTTTATCCTTGAAGTCAATGCCTCCTCGCTGAGAGTAGGAGCAATACTGAGTCAACACTCCAATATGGGGGTCTTTTGCCCCTGCTCCAGAAATTCTCCCCCGTAGAACACAATTATGGAATTGGAGACACAGAACTGTTGGCCATCAAGCTTGTACTTGAGGAATGGTGCCATTGGCTCGAAGGCGCTCAACATAGCACTGCTATTTGCACCAATCACAAAATCTTGGAACATCTTCATCATGCTCAACAACTGAATGCCCTCCAAGTGTAATGACTGCTGTTCTTCACAAGTTTTGACTTTGAACTGAGGTACTGGCCAGCCACCAAGAATGTCCAAGTGGATGACCTCTCCCAATCCTTCCTGGAAGAGGATACCCTAGATCCGCCCAGGTACATTATCGATCTGGCTTGAATCCTTCTGGCCATCATAAGCATTGCACCAGGGAAGACAGTTGTTCTTCACAGACTCTGAGAATAGGTGCTAAAGTGGTCCCAGGATTCCCGTGTTGCAGGTCACCTAGATGGACCAGAACTCTAGCTCTGCTCCAGCAATACTACTGGTGGCCCCAAATGCAAAGAGATGTCCACGCCTATGTGGACACTTGTTCCACCTGCACAGAGCAGAAACCCTTAGTGGTTTGACCCTGGGGGTTTTTACAGCCATTGCTGGCCCCTAGCAACCATGGACCCATGTGTCTACTGATTTTGGGTTGGTCATTCCCCTCTATAATGGCTGCACAATTATTTGGGACATAGTTGACCTGTTCTCAAAGATGGCTTACTTTATCCCTCTTTCTAGCCTTCCCATGGTGCCAGAGTTAGCCTGATTATTCACTCACCACATCTTCTACCTGCATGACCCACCCAAACAAAGTGCCTCTGATCAGGCATCCAGTTTACAGCCAAGTACTGGCGCTCCCTCCATAAAAAATCTAATATCACCGTGGACTCTACGGTGGTATACCACTCCCAAGCTAATGGCCGGTCTGAGCGGACCAATCAGACACTGAAATTTTCCTTAGAGTTTATGCGAATGATTGCCATGACAACTGAGACACTCTTCTTTCATGCTCAATTGATTGCTTAGAAGATCCAGGAACTCTGAGTCCTGTTGAGGAGATACTCCAGAAGTCAGCAGAGAGAGCCAAATGAGCAATGGATGCACACTGTAGACCTGCGCCACAAATTAGGCCAGGGGAATAGGTCTGGCTTAGCACCCATCATATTTGACTCCAGATGCTACAATGAGACTCCCCCCATTACATCAGGCCCTTC
Source organism: Rhinatrema bivittatum (assembly GCF_901001135.1). Taxonomy (NCBI): domain Eukaryota; kingdom Metazoa; phylum Chordata; class Amphibia; order Gymnophiona; family Rhinatrematidae; genus Rhinatrema; species Rhinatrema bivittatum. Next base: position 658,532,607 of record NC_042615.1, on the reverse strand, counting down.
CCAATCACCCACCACATGGGCCCACTAACCTACCAGTTGTGCCTACCAGCTTCCTTGTGGAACACATTGTGCTTGAGAAGGAAAATGTGGAACACATTGTTGTCCACAATGTGTTCCACATTTTCCTTCTCAAGCCTCTAGTCCTCACATGGCCCTCCAGGAAACTTCCTGAGCCACAAGAAGTATACTATGAAGCAGATGCTACCTACTGGGTGGAAGAAGTCCTGGATTTCAGACATTGAGCCAAAATATGGGAATACCTGATATCAAGGAAAGGGAGGAGAATACATGGGAGCCCACATCCAGTATATTGGACAAAAACCTCCTGAAAGACCTTCATGCCTTGCACCCCAAGAAACATAAACCCTGTGGGGGATTTAGAGGAGGGGGTACTATTGTGTTCAGTGGGTCATGGTTCCGTCCCACGACCTACCACCCTTACCTTTAGCCCAGGCCCCGGCGCACATAGCCCTGATGCCATGGGCAGCCTCCAGGTCACCAACACGGCTGCTTGGTGTAGAGCAACTAGGCCCATGCTGCTGCTGCTGCTGCCAGCATGCTACAAGAATCCCCTTAGTCACGCACGCACCTGACATGCCGGCGCTTAAAAGGACCATGGCAGGAATCCTCCCGCGGCTCCTTCTGATGCCACCAGTGGTCTGGGATTATTTAAGGCTACTTCTCCTGCCTCTCCTTGCCTCAGCAATAGGTCAAATCCATTGGAGTAGCTATTTGCCTCTGTGTTCCTGGTTTCTGATCCTTGCCCCCTGGTTCCTGTTCTACTGTGTGTCTGTTTGAGTTCCTGTATCCTGTTCCTGATTCCCTCAAAAGTCTGGTTCTGCCCTGAGTTCTTACCTTCGTGGTCTGCCTCCCCTCATCTGTCTTCAGTGTCTCGTCTGTCCTGCTATTCCTCCTCTATTCGCCTCTTTGGATTGGACTCCTGGCTTTGACATCAGATTGTACCTTGACGCTGCTTGACTTCCATCTGCCTTTGACTTATACCTGCTCACTGACTTGCTTGAATTCTGCCTGCCCAGACCTCTGCCCTAACCACAACACTGAAAGAACTCTGCCTGCCTCTGACCACAGCCTGTACCAGTCTCTGCTGCCTGCTGCCTGGCCTGACCACTGCTGGTACTGACTCCGCTTCTGTCTATGCTGGCCTGTAACACCCTATGCAACAGATCTACAACAACACAGAGGCCCACGCCTAAATCCATCCGGCCCTGGCACCCGAGGGCTCAACTTAAGGTGAACAAGGGCTGGAATTGTTGAAGTTCCTGTTGGATCTCTGCTCTAGCCAGCTCCGCCTGACAATGGTGGGAACCTACAGAGTTCCTCCTTGTGGTTTGCTACAACTCTACCTCAGCCCAAGGGCCCACTTCCGCAATAAGATTCCCACTTCCACTCTTCTTTCATGTTATTTTTGTAATAGTTTTAAAAGTTTTAAAATGTAAATAATAGTTTATAGAAGGCCATATTTATATTTTCAGTGCTGTTTACCCCCAGTAAAGCATCTTTCAGGACACCATCTAGCTATCACTCTGCCACCCCCACCCTGCCCTGCATTTAGCTTGGCATGCTGGTCTCTACTGTTTTCTCTGTCCTCCACTCAACTACCTTTACAGCTGTCTACATATTAATTAGGGTTAGGAATGGGTGCAGTTTTTACTTATCTCACCTGAATGACTTTTCTATAATGGACAAAACACAGCTGAGATTGTAGTCACCATTTACCTCTTAGCTCATGGCATCCCATACAGTGGCTCTGGATGTCAAATGGAATCACTAATGCTTCTTGGGAGGGCAGCGGAGGTTAGGAGTGAGTACAATTGCTCAGATGGCTGAAGGCTTTACACCATAGCAATACTAATTGTTAACATCAGTATGTGGTCTGTGAATCATTACACACTCACAGGCCTTTGCATGGGTTTCTGAATTTATAAAACGTTCTGTAGGAGGAGAGATTGGGTTTACTGTTGTGTCTTAAAGTTTGCAATGGTTCCATGTGCTGGTGCTGAATTCAGGCATTAAAAAGTTGCAGTAATATTGCAGCATTAAGCCTGTCATGCTTTCTCTATTAAGACGTAAAATATGTGTTGTTTTAAAAAATAAATAAATAATGAACGCTCTGAGTTCAACGATTTAGGGAAGGTTTTTCTTGGTTTTTTTTTTATTTAAAAGTATTTCCATTCTGGGACTTTTTTTAATTATACAATGGTATATCACCATCAGGCTTATAAGCAGCCATGAGGAGAAGGGAAGGATTGCTGGAGATTGCCAAGGCTCTTCTTTCCTCACCACTATGAAACCTCCCAAGACAATACAAATAGCTCCTATCCTCTGTCTGCCATTCCTTCTCACCAGGTGTTTCCACCCGCGGCCCGGGGCTATAGGTGAACCTTGTAGATTACCCTGGAGAGGGACATTTTTTTAAGAAATGACTGTCTTAAGAGAGGTTTCATATCCTAGAGAAGTTTGAGGGTTTTATCAGATGTGAAGAGTGAGAGATGAGACAAGAAAAATTTAATAAATTTGTGGGAGGACTTAGGAGGTTGATTGGGGTACATCTGGGGAGATATGAGAAAAGGATTAGAGAGGAAAGACAAAGTGACAGCTAAGGGATGGGGGATGATATTGAGCAGGGAATAATGGAAGGTAGAGATGGAGGAGATGACAGAGGATAAAGTGAGATTGGATGAAGGCCTTGGGGTAGAATGGATCAGAATGTAAAAGTGAAAAGAGATGAAGGGTAGGAAGGGAATAGGTGAGCTGGGGAAGATAAAGGAGCTAGAGGAGGTAACAGAGAATAAGATGGAGTGACAGACATTGAGATAGCAGCTATGCTGGAGGGGAGGAGGGGATCTGGAGGGGGAGCTTCCACTACAAACTGTAGAGGATGAAAAAGGAAATCAGATGGTTAGTGGTTAGTGGTTAGGATGAGAATGGAGTAATCATTGGGGAGAGACAACATCCCTGCTTAATAAAGAATGCTCCTCTTAGTTCATGTGATTTAAAAAAATTAATATGGGGTGACATTAGATCTTTTTCACCTCTTCAAAGGGCCATGAAATTAGTGCAGCCTAGACACAGGCAATTGTATAGTATATTGAGATAAATAAATGATGAGCTGCCCCATTAGTTATAACACAGCACTGAGAAAAAAGAGGCATACATGAGAAGCATCCCTTTTCACTACTGCACATCTAACAACAGAGAAGAGGTATAAGATAGAAGTGCTGGTAGTATCTGAAACTGGTTGCTGTTGCGAGTTTATCCAAATCTCTTCAATGTCCAAAATCCAGCAGATGTGAAGGGCAAGTTAAAATAGCTTTCTAACCCCACAGAGATGATGGCATGCCTGGATGATTACAGATGTCTCCATAATGTATAGCTATAATCCCAATAGTTTCCCTAGTCACACTGGCTATCTTACCTAGTACTGCAGAGCTTCCCTCACTCAAGGCTCCCTGCTTCCATCTCTTTAATCCCTTCATTGACCTTCCAAACATTATAGTTGTGAAAGAAAGACACAATTTTTATTGCAAGAAGTTTGCTTTTTCCTTTGTTACTCTTCATGTAGGATGATCTCCTTTTTAAGGGTTCTTACACAAATGCTACCAGCTGGGAGCTCTCAGGGACTCATTGGTTCGTCAAACATTTATGTATTTATGTATTTATGTATTTATTTATTTATTTATTTATTTGTGAGGGCTTATATAGCCTGCCTCCTCCAATGCAATTGTTCAGCGCAGGTAACAAACAAAACATTCAGAAATAGATTTTATAAATATACAAAAATATAAATAAATCATAAGCTGCATAAAATAAAATATAATATCACTAAAAAATAAATCTACATAAAAGCATTCTGAAATAACCATGTTTTCAATCCTTTTCTAAAAAAATTTAAATCCACTTCCATTTGTAATTCTCTCAGGAGAACGTTCCACATAGAAGGCGCTACAACTAAAAAGGTGCTTTTATGGATCAGGTAATACTGATATTGCCTAACAAGAAACCCAGTACCTTCCAATCTCAGAACACGTGATGGTTCATATAATCTGTATTTTTATAGTAGCTACTTAACTGTGCTCTCAATATAATAATTTATGGATCAACAACACCATCATTCAAAAGCTGCACGGCTTTTCACAGGCAGCCATTGTAACTCCTTTAAAACAGGTCTAACACTACTGATAATCCTGGCAGATGCATGCTGCACTAATTGTAACACTTTGAAAAGCTGATCTGGCAAACCCACCCATAAACTATTACAATAGTCAATGTGACTCAGCATCTAAGTTTGTACCAATGATCTAAACAATAGATGAGGAAGCAATGCTTTCAGAGGTTTTAATACTTTAATTTTATAGAAATCTGCTGTGCCCACCACTTGTACATGAGATGCCATGCTCAGTTTACAGTCCAATAATACTCCTAAATCTCCACTCTCTTCTAAAACTGACAGTTTATACCCCTCATAAGATACTATGAGGTCAGTAAGAGTGAGTATTTACTGATCCATAGAAGAAATCCTTTCCGCCAGCCAATCTCTAATGTTTCCCAAACATTTATAGAGACAAAGCATGTAAAAGGAGCCATCCACCTTACATGATATAAATAGTTGCACATCATCAGCAATGCATATATAAAGTAAGGAACTTTCAAACCCCTTAGAAATGCACCCATAGGTGACAAATATTAAATAGAACTGAGGAGATGGCTGATTCCTGTGGAACTCCAGTGCATAATGATCTCTATGTTGAGAATGAATCACCCAGCTGCATCCTTTGCCTCCTTTCTCTTAAAAAAAGACTCAAATCAATTTAAAACAATGCCAGCAATCCCTATTTGTCACAATTTACCAATTAACAGAGCATGGCTGACAGTGTCAAATGCTGACACATCAAGTTGAGCCAACACACCAGCTCTTCCTGTTTCATAGTGGCAATACAAGTAGTCCAAAAGAGAAAGTAATAACAGCTCAGTGTTGTGACCCTTCTTAAACCCAAACTGGTTTTCATCTAATACTGACTTCCTCCCCAAATAATTATCCAACTGAAGCAATACACATTTCTCCAATATTTTGGCAAGCCTCAGTAAGTTTGAAACTGGGCTGAAATTTGATAAATCATCCACAGGCAATTTACTCTTTTTCTGCATAAGTCTGATAGCTTCCATTTTTAAACAATCAGGCACCAGTCCATGCAACAAAGATCTATTTATTATAGTTCTGACAACGAAGAAAGAAATAGCTTTCATATCCTAAACATATGTAAAAGGGCATGGATTAAGTATGGAACAGGTATGCCAAAACCTTATGGTTCTAACAAATATGCTAAGAGCTAAGATGGAAGCTCTTGGGATCGCCATGGACTACGCTCGCGAGCCACGTACTGTAAGGCAGTATCGGGGGAGGTGGAGGGTGCCAAGGAGACACTAGTTTTTAAAATATTTACTGGGGAGGGAGGGGGAAGGGCTGAAGGGCTGGAATTGGTCAATGACATATTTTTATAAATCTAGAGGCATTTGAGGATTTTATCATAGTGGTGGTGGGTGGGGGCACTCGGGCCCAGAGGCTAGCAGTGCTATCTTTTTTTTTTGGATAGGATCATCCCTTACCACGATATCTTTTGAAGGTATCTGGGTAAATAGCAGGTTATCTGGCCACACAAGGCCAGTTAGCTTTAGACTTGCATGTGGTATGTGGTATGAGGTTTATACTTCGTGACACATCTCGAGGAATGTTTGCACCTGAACTTTAGCTGGTGCAAAAATTCCCATATGTGTGTTAGAAAGTCCCCAGGAACTGGGATAGGCAGTAATGGACAAGGCTTACTACCCAGCTGGCAACAACTTCTATATACTAAAAGCTACTAGAGAGCAGAGAGTGGAGTCAGCACAGGAGATATAATGACCAGGTAGGATGGAGGATGGAGCCAGGATGATGAAAATAAAACCTGGAGGTCTGGAGTACAGCTAAAATACACTCTCACTGTAACCCCTCCTGCCAGAACATAATCATGCAGTGCTATAGTGCTACATGCAGAGCACCTTCCAAAAAGGGTTTTCACTCTATCCTGGCCCTATGTTTTTATCATCTCTGATATATGATATATGTATCCCCTAATTAGTTCACAGATTATAACTAACTAGATGAGTTCACAGATTATAACTAACATCTTTAAGGATACTACTAACCAAGGCCTAAATTCATCAAAATGCTATAAATTTTGCATGAATAATGCTTGTGATTAGGGAAAGGGGTGTGGCTATGATAATTTTAGAGTTACTGAACCATGTGCGTTTCAAGAGTATTTTATCACAACATGTGATATTTTTCACTTTGCAAGCCATGAAGTGCATAGACAGGCTTTTTCTTATTTTGGGGCTGTTCCTGGCCAGAGAGAGCCTCTTTATAAGGCTCTTATATAAGTCAACTATTTATTTCAGTATAGGAGGGTCATCTAGTTACTTGAGGTGAGGTTTTGGTGGTGGTCTAGGGTTTTGGGCCAGTTTTACATGCACAGTGAGACGTCTGAACAGCACTGTATACATCCAGTGAAGCTTTGACATGATTTGGAGTGAGGAAAGGTACACAAAGATGAGATTTCTACAATGTTCTCTCGCCCTAGCTTGATGAACTCTCTACCAGGGTACTGTCAAGCTAGGGCGAGAGAACACTGTAGAAATCTCATCTTTGTGTGATTTTCCTCACTCAAAATCACATCAAATCTTTACTGATGTGTTCTGTGCTGTTCGTATGTTTCACTATGCGTTTAAAACTGGCCCCAAAACCCTAGACACCACCAAAACCTCTCCTCAGATTACTAGCTTGCTCTCCTATAGTGGTATAAATAGTTGACTACTATGTGTGCTACCCTAGAGACTCTCTCTCTTTCCCCCCTCCTCCCTTCCAAAATGCCCAAAAGAGATGAATTTGTAATAACTATCAAGGAATCGGATTCCATTTCAGGCATATTGTACAGCTTAATGCCAGGAAAAAAGGTGGAGTTTATAGCATGCATTTCACTATTGCAGCTTTGTTAATGCCCTCATTTTCATAGACCCCTCCCAAACTTCTCCTCTTTGAATACATTTTCAAAATTTGCATTCACATTTCACAGTGCAATAAATAATGCACATGTTATGGTGTTATTGTGGGCATTAGGACACAAAAACTCACGATAACGGCCTAATACACTTTGATGAATGACCCTGTTAGTGCTAGAAGACAACATTAAAAGGACTTTTCTTTAATCTATCTGTTACACAATAACAAACAAGATAGCCACCCCAGCTTTACAAAATGCATGCCTATCTGCTAAACACTTTCCTTGTAGTCCGTTTTTCTCTCCACTCAGTAGAAACCAATGGTGCAGAGAATTGTACCTCAACTCAAAGCCACATGAAATAGAATAAATACCACAAAGCACTATTATCAGAGAAAAATTACTGTTGTACTGACTATTAGGTGATGTCTATGTTATGCTTTGGTAATGTGTGCTGCAAGAAGACCTAGGTAAACCTGTATAAAAGTACACCGTTTGTTAGGCGCTTGTTGCACATCTGAGAATTACAAGATTGAAGACCCTCACAGCCATTCACCCTGCCATGGAAAATGGAAAGTTTAGCTAGCATATATGTTTTGTTTAGGAGCCCTGATTGGTGTGGAGGCGTAGCCTACTGGGTAGAGCAGCTAGGTATAAACCAGCAAAATCAGGGTTCAAATCACACGGCTACCTCTTTATCAGTTTGGGCAAGTCACATCACCCTCTAGTCTAAACTTAGATTGTGAGCCTTTTGGGGACAAGGAAATTCCTACAGTACCTGAAAATAGTCAAGACCACTGTTTCCTGTACACCTAAAACCTTGTGAGCTGCAGCCCCTATGTGCCAATAATAGGGCACATATGTGATAATTGCCTGAGGCAGGTATATAGCCATAATAGAAGGGCATCCATCAACAGAGACAGCTTTTAAATCAGGTCTTTGCCACATGCCATGCACAGAGTTCTTAGTCAAATCAATATAGACAAGTATTAGGCCAAATGCTGCTATCCAACATTTCTTGTCTGTAAGGGAACAGAAGTAGCCAATCCAGCAGCACAAGGCCAATACTAGCTAGAAAAGGACCAGAAAATAGGCCTGGGTAAAGCATTACTTGAGAAAGATCCTTTCTACAGATAAAGGCCACCAAGACTAGTAGGTTTTGTATTTCAGCAGCCTACAACACGTCCTAAACAATCATAGAAAACAGCTGCTATAGCAGTAATGTTTTCCGGAAGTACTCTTCAACATTTAGCACTGCGCTCACAGAGCACCTATCCGCTAACAGATCTGCAGTGAAATGCAGAAGCTGAGTGTTCATGTTAAGTCTCAAATTGCATTTATACCACTTACAATTAAATATGCAAATATACTAAGGCTTCAGCATCAACTAATAACTGGATATATCATTGCCTATGCTGTTCTGATGTTCTTCCAGTCATATGGCTGAGAAATCTGAAACCTTCCTTTCTTCCTACTTGGAACCAAATCTGCCTTTGCTGGTTTCACCCTTCCTATCATATAAGTCAAACTTTAGCATAATGCTTTAAAAAATATACATCTTTTAACTTTTGCATATTAACTTCCATCTGTTGTCTGTTAAGTTACTGCATCTGAAAGTGCTAAATCACATCTAAAGTATTTCACACACTGCAAAGCTAAATTCCCACCCTTCAGCTAGATGGCAGGTTTATTAAGCTAAGTGCCTAACCTCTAGCAGATACTTCTGGAAGGAGCCTAAATGGCATGCCTTCCTTATATTTACCAGCTGACCTGCTGTACTATATTTAAAAAAAGCAACCATTCAATATATTTGTCTGCATAAGTTTTAAATATAACCAACTTAGGCCTAGATTCATCATTCTGCTATATATACAGCGGAATGATGAGCCGCAAAGAAAAAAGGGGCAGGGGTCGATAGTGTGCACCCGGCCGCATGGCAGCAGTGCATTTTCACCTGCCATGGTTGCAGCATGGCACAAAATATCGTCCCCATAGCGCCAGTGTTAAAGGTGGTGTTATTCCTGGTGCAACTGCCAGCGATAATGTCTAAAAGATTATCACCAGCAGCAGTACCAGAAAAAAAATGTTCCTATCCCTGCCCAAACCCCACCCTAACCCCTCCCCTTTCCCTCATTTAAATTTTAACATCACAATGCGATTGCTATCGCGTGCATTAAAATGCACGTGATAACTGCCTAATGTATGTGATAAGGCCACATTGTGCTTTAAAGAATGACCCCCTTAGGCCCTAATTTATTAAGGCTTTTCTCCCATTCTGTATCAATGAGAAAAATGCTTAGTATAATGCCCTAAGAGCTTAAAGACACATTGAACCATATGGGGAAAAGCAGAGGAGGGAATCCACTATTATACTTACAGCACCATCTGTCTATGCACCTTTTACAAACACTAACATTGTAAATACAGAGTGATTACTTACCTAGAAATGATCTTGTATCAAGCTTTGTCTAAGAGATAGGATAGTAACCAATAGGGATGTGAATCGTTTTTTGACGATTTAAAATATCCGATATTTTTTTAAATCGTCAAAAATCGTTAAAGAGTGCGATACAATAGAAATTCCCCCGATTTATCATGAAAAAATCGTTAATCGGGATAGTGTCCACTAAAGGGAGTTATTTGGGGGGAGGGTGGGAAAACCGGCACACCAAAACAACCCCTAAACCCACCCCAACCCTTTAAAACTAATCCCTTACCTTCCCCCACCTCCCAAACCCCCCCAAAACTTTTACATGTACCTGGTGGTCCAGTGGAAGCCCCGGGACCGATCGCCCGCTCTCGGGCCATCGGCTGCCACTCATAAAAATGGCGCCGACGGCCCGATAAAAAAAAAACCCACCCGACCCTTTAAAAGTGCCCCCTTAGCTTCCCCCACCCTCCCAATCCCCCCCCAAAACATTATAAAATTACCTGGTGGTCCCGGGAGCGATCTCCCGTTCTCGGGCCATCGGCTGCCACTAATAAAAATGGCGCCAATAGCCCTTTGCTGACCCTTATCCACATTAAATTTCATCTGCCATTTGGATGCCCAATTTTCCAGTCTCAGAAGGTCTTCCTGAAATTTATCACAATCTGCTTGTGATTTAACTACTCTGAGCAATTTTGTATCATCTGCAAATTTGATTAGCTCACTTGTCATATTTCTTTCCAGATCATTTATAAATTTATTGAAAAGTACGGGTCCCAATACAGACCCCTGAGGCACTCCACTGCCCACTCCCTTCCACTGAGAAAATTGTCCATTTAATCCTACTGTTGTGTTCCGCGGCCGCGGACGGCCGTGGTCGCGGCCCCCTATCTGAACCCTGATGGCGGGCCACCACGGCAGCATCAGGGGAAGCTGCTAGTTCTTATGCCCATCGTTTCCCACACCGGCGCGGGTCTCCGGGGTGGCCGCCTGGTTGGGAGCCGTACCTGCTCCTCCCTTGCGGCATCGGGCAGCTTTCCTCCGCGGTCCGAAATCCAAGGTGGCCGCTGCCATATTAGGCACGAGACCGTGCCTCCTTACTAGATTTAAAGGGACCTCATCCCTTTAATTGCTTACAGCTGTTTCCAATGCACCGGACCAGGGGAAGTATAAAAGGAGACTTCCTCTGCTCATTCCTTGACTTGGCAACTTCCGTGGTTGGTCAGGTCTGCTTGCTTCGGTGAGTCTTCTTGTGCTTCGGATCCTTGCTTCCTGGTTCCTGTCTCATCTCATTGATTCCTTGGTTCCTGACATCTGACTGGCAAATGGTGATTCCTGGTATGTGACTTCAGACTGGCAAGCGGCGATCCCTTTGTGCATGACCTCGGACTGGTAAGCGACGACCCTCTGGCACTTGACCTGGGACTTCTTCTGGACCATCGTATCCAAGGGCCCACCTAAGTCCCAGCAGCCCGGGTCGCTACAGGCCAGGCTCCTTCCAGGGGGACCACGGGCTTCCAGTGGCGAAGATACAGTTAGCTTCTTTGACGTCACGACTCTTCCTCTGCCTCCACGGTCACCTCAGTCTCCAGTGCCGAGGGTCAGCAGGTCACATCCTCTGTTCCGCCTCGCCACCCGATGGGAGAACCTAAGGATCCACTTCCTAAGGTATACTATCCTCCCATCGGCCCAAGAGTTCACAAGCCTGAGCATAAGATTGCCAAGTCCATGGACCCGGTGGAGGTATCTGCCCGCCAGGCCATTTCTGGAATGGCCCAGCATATGATGGACTAGCAAAAGACCCTGGATGCCCTTGTCTCTGCAGTGGAGGGCCTGAACCAATGCTTCGAGGCGTTAGTCCATGAACCCCACTCTGCTGTCTCCACCTGTGGCCTCTGGGGGCCGCTCTATTCGTCAGGGCCCCGTGCAGGCCACAGTGGGCGATCTCTGGCAGGTAACCCCCACGCAGCTCCCGGCGCCCTCTCAATACGCCAGAGATGCAAAGTTTTATCGGGGATTCCTTAACCAGTGCCGGGTCCCATTCTCCATGTTGCACGCTCATTTCCCTACCGACCTGGTCAAAACCAGCTACATCATGTCCCTGCTCAATGGGATACCCTTGATCTGGGCCTCTCACCTATGGGAGAGGAGAGACCCTGTGTTTGGAAACCTGGACCAATTTCTGTCTGCTTTTCGACAGATATTTGATGAGCCTGTCTGTAAGCATACTGCTGTTTCGGAACTACTCCTGTTGCGACAGGGTACTCGGACAGTGGCTGAGTATGCGACAGAATTCCGTACCCTGGCCGCAGAGCTAAACTGAAGGGAGGATTGCCTCCATGGAATCTTCTTGGAGGGGCTAGCCCCTCGCCTCCAGGATGAACTAGCAGCGAAGGAATTCCCGGACAAACTTAATGGCATGATAGACTTGGCCAATCGAGTGGATCGTCGCATGCGGTTTCATCTTCCGGAAGGGAAGGCAATAAGGAGGCCCTTGCCTTCTCCCAAGGGTGAATCGGGAGCCCCCGCACAGCTGAAAAAGAGCCCATGCAGTTGGGCCATGGGAGAATTTCCACACAAGAGCGCCGGCAGCGAATTAAGGAAGGACTTTGTTTCTACTGCGGCGCAGCAGGCCATCAAATAGCCGCATGCCCGGCGTGGCCAGGAAACTCTAGAGCCTAGGACCCAAAGGAGGTCTCTTCCTGGGTGTAACCTCACCTGCACCTCCACTATATTTAAAGGAACCTCGTCCCTTTAATTGCTTACAGCTGTTTCCAATGCACCTGACCAGGGAAAGTATAAAAGGAGACTTCCTCTGCTCAATCCTTGACTTGGCAAATTCCGTGGTTGATCAGGTCTGCTTACTTCGGTGAGTCTTCTTGTGCTTCGGATCCTTAATTCCTGGTTCCTGTCTCGTCTCATTGATTCCTTGGTTCCTGACCGGATTGGCAAGCTGTGATTCCTGATGTGTGACTTAAGACTGGCAAGCGGCGATCCCTTGGTGCGTGACTTCGGACTGGTAAGTGATGACCCTCTGGCACTTGACCTTGGACTTCTTCTGGACCATCGTATTCAAGGGCCCACCTAAGTCCCAGTAGCTCGGGTCCCTACGGGCTCCTCCCAGGGGGAGCGCAGGCTTCCAGGGGTGAAGTTCCAGTTGGCCCTTGCACCGACCTCATGACTCCTTGACATCTCAAAGGTCCACCTAAGTCCCAGTGGCCCGGGTCCCTATGGGCTCCTCCCGGGGGGACCACGGTCTTCCAGTGGCAAAGACGCAGATGGCTTCTTCGACGTTACGACTCTTCCTCTGACTCCACGGTCACCTCAGTCTCCAGTGTCGAGGGTCAGCAGGTCACATCCTCTGTTCCACTTCTCCACCCGATAGGAGAACCTAAGGATCCACCTCCTAAGGTATACCATCCTCCCATCGGCCCAAGGGTTCACAAGCCTGAGCACAACACCTACACTCTGTTTCCTGTCTTTTAGCCAGTTTGTAGTCCACAAAAGGACATCGCCTCCTATCCCATGACTTTTTAGTTTTCTTAGAAGCTTCTCATGAGGGACTTTGTCAAATGCCTTCTGAAAATCTAAATACACTACATCTACTGGTTCACCTTTATCCACATGTTTATTAACCCCTTCAAAAAAATGAAGCAGATTTGTTAGGCAAGACTTTCCATGAGTAAATCCATGTTGACTGTGTTCCATTAAACCATGTCTTTCTATAAGCTGGTCTATAGTTTCCAGGATTGCCCCTGGAGCCCTTTTTAAATATTGGGGTTACATTGGCAACTCTCCAGTCTTCAGGTACGATAGATGATTTTAAGGACAGGTTACAAATTTTAACTAATAGATCAGAAATTTCATTTTTTAGTTCTTTCAGTACCCTAGGATGCATACCATCTGGTCCAGGTGATTTGCTATGATATGATAATACATAATAGTATGGCGATAACATTAACGGCTACATTGCACACTCAGCTTTGTCATCCTATTTCTTTCTCTAGATTGAGGAACTAAAGAATAAGGCTCAGGAGCTGCGCCGAAAGCAACAGAGGTGGCTAGAACGGCTGAGAGTCAGACGGGATGGAGATAGAAGTAAGTTCATAATATGACCATCAGGGAGATTTTTACAATGTCTATGTTCTATTTCCACCGCTAGTTCACTAAAGGCCGATTACTCAGCATGACCCTATCTCTAACTAGAGTTTAAACAAACCTTCATGCAATCATACTTACACTTTGGCAATTAAGTTGGTAATGGACAGCACTGTCATTAAGTATTACTTGGAAAGCACCCTCAAGCCTAGCTGTAAATTCCTAAGGGTCTTCACATCCACTCTTGCTTTTATTCTCACTGAAAGTATATGGTCACTATCCTATACAACTATGTGCTGCCTCTTGGCTCCAGAAGCCTTGCAATGTAATTAGCCAAAGCTTCTAATCCTGACACTAAGTCTAACTCTGAGCCCATATCACAAGTAAGACATCACAAGAACATAAGAACATAAGAAAATGCCATACTGGGTCAGACCAAGGATCCATGAAGCCCAGCATCCTGCTTCCAGCAGTGGCCAATCCAGGCCACAAGAACCTGGCAAGTACCCAAAAACTAAGTCTATTCCATGTTACCATTGCTAATGGCAGTGGCTATTCTCTAGGTGAACTTAATAGCAGGTAATGGACTTCTCCTCCAAGAACTTATCCAATCCTTTTTTAAACACAGCTATACTAACTGCACTAACCACATCCTCTGGCAACAAATTCCAGAGTTTAATTGTGCGTTGAGTAAAAAAGAACTTTCTCCGATTAGTTTTAAATGTGCCCCATGCTAACTTCATGGAGTGCCCCCTAGTCTTTCTACTATCCGAAAGAGTAAATAACCGATTCACATCTACCCATTCTAGACCTCAACAAATTAAATGCTGCTGAAAATAATTTTTGTATGTTAAGGAAACATTCTATGGCCTTGACACCACCTATATGACGTGGATGTCCTATTTCCCTATTCATACACCTCTCTCAGAAAAGGAATGCCCTGTAACTGTATCTATGATCATGCACATCACACATTGTAGCATGTGAGCACATGACATGACATACAATTTTCTTCACAGGTAACAACACCTCCTAGCCATCCAAGGAGGAAGACGAGGAGGTGGAAGATGAAGACAAGGTCCTGGCCCCTGACCCAGCCCCAGCTAATGCCACTGCTGGGGCAGGAGCAGGATGCTCCCCCATAACCCTCTCCACCACTGAGGGTCCCAGTGGTAGCAGTCCAGACCCTCCACCCCAAACCAGTGAGCTCTGGGCCCAAAGAAGTAGATGTCCCTCTACCCATTCCAGTAGAGAATCATCCCCATACTACCCATGGATGTAGGGATTCCAGGACTCAGACTGGTCAACCGTTACTGGCCCAGGGAGTCCCAAGTCCCCCTCAAAGTTTACCACCATTACCTTCTACCTTGCTAAGGACTTATGAGCCTGTCTCATTATATACTTTGCCACCTGCTAATTGTCATGTACAAATGAAATTGGACTTATCCGATGACTGCAGTATTTGGGTGGGAGGTCTGGAAGAACTGGAGGGGTTTCAGGGTGAAGTGCTAGAGAGTCTAGGTGAACTGGAGAAGGTTACTGGGTAAAACAATGGAGGTATCAACAAATTGATACCTCCATTGTTAGATTAAAAACTTAGATTGTAAGCCCTCTGGGGATAGAGAAATACCTACAGTACCTGAATGTAAACCGGTGTGATATCTCAATTGAGATGAATGTCAGTATATAAAAATAATAAATAAATAAATAAATAAAAAAATAAAATTGGTGATTCCAATTATATTCACAAGTATTTTCATAATAGTGTATGCTCATATATGCCACCACATAAACTTCTAGATGCCTATTTGTGCAGTGTCACAATTATTTCAGGCATAAAATATATGCATGTATGTTTATAAAATAGGTAGAGAAAGAATGTGTTTTCTTTCATTGGAAATATATGCATGTGTATACTTTCATACCAGAAAAACAGAGTATTTTATAAATTGTGCAGCTTCCACATTAATCTCTGCACATCTTCCTATGTGATCAAATGCTGTATCATGGATAGTTTTGAAAGTTGGATTCCCTATGACTATGTTTGTAGCTATGGGATATGTCATCAAAAACATCCCTATCATAACAAAATTTCATCTATTTCACTGCCATATTTACATGTTTTTTGTCACTGGAAGATTACTTGAGGTTCATATTTCTGTCCGTCTACCCCCTTTCTATTTTCTATTCTAGTTTCCTATCCTAGCCTCAGGCTGAAAAATGACTGAATGAGCTCTGTGCAGTTCCTTATACATGTTCCTCTCACTGCTGACAGCTAGTAGCAGTTACTCGGGAAATGAAAATGTGTGGCACAAGCTCTTTTCACCTAGCCCTGTATCAAAAAAATATGAATCAGAGTTCAGTGACATTTGGCCTAGAGAAAGGTGAAAGAAGAATCAGTTTGGATCTGAATCTTGTCATGCCTGAAGCAGCAGAAATCATCATGCCAAGTTTCAGAGTATGATGACTGGCCTTTGATGTAAACTGACGTGTCTATCTTTAATTTGAATGGAGCACAAATGCTCTTATTGCCAAGGCATCTTTCCATTTAAGCAACGATTACTGGACAGCACTGAATAATTTAATGGACACACAATTTAAGACCCTTGTTTTTGGTTTTTTACTAGTTAAGTAGTGATTCCAAAATCCTACCTATGTTATATAAATGCCTATGTATTTTATTTCTTCAATATTATACAACTATAATTCTAATTCTTCTCATTATGTCATATGTTCTCTGAAATGTGATTTTCATAAAACATTTGGTTGAATTTTCAAAATCACATGTGCAAAACTGAGCATATACTCACCTAAGTCTCTTCCACTCATATATTCTGTATTTTATAAAAGTAAAAAATACATGTATAATTTTCACTTTCCCATGCTCATGTACATACATAAAAAAGGCTCAGTCTATAGGCATTCTATAGCGCAGGACCGCCCCCCCCTCCCCCGGGTTGAGCCCCTGCCCCCCATTAGCGCAATTTTCTAAAGTATCGCAGGCCCTTTATCTTCTTTCAACAGTTCTATCTCAATTAAACCGGGGGAAAAGCACACAGCCCAGTTGTATTTACAAGTATCTGTCTCTCCTACACCTTATCTGGAGTTCCTAAGATAAATACTCTCAAAACAATTTCAATCACTCTTAAACTTGCAGACATTAATAAGTTTGCCTCAATTCCCTCTGTATTTCACAATAATGGACACAAAAGCAGTCCCTAGGATCAGAGGCAGCAAGAGTCTAATTTCTTCCTGTGTCCCGGTTCCTCTCCAAGTGCTAAAGCTCTCACCAGATAATGTGGAATGGTAATTTGCAAACGTTTCAGCATGGAATTCCCATCAGACTTAACTTTAACAGGACTGATGTATAAAACTGACACTCAAAATCTGCAGCCCTGCTCCTACTTCAGTCCCACCCACTCCTTGTAACTGGACAGTGAGAGGAAGACAGCCGATTCCTTAATTTCCCCGAGGCTACTAAGTTTCCCACAGTTTCTCTGTTCCTGCCAGCACTGATAACACAATGCTGTTGGGGGGTTTTTTCTCTATAGCCTGTCACTGCCTGCACTTAAAGAAACGTGTCCTACTGCTCCAGAGTCTCCTCCAATTTCAGCCACAACAGCTCCTTCCCCCAGGTAACAACATACTTAGTGAAAGAAAGGAAAACATGCCATATCCAAGCAATGTTTTCTTTCAGCCCCAGGACTCAGGTCAGTAAAAAGTAATTTCTTTACCCTCTTATTTTATATTTTAACCCCTGGTGACACTGAAGATAGGGGAAGCCAAATCAGGGTTACCTGAGGTCCTTTTTTAAATTGCTTCATTTTTTTGTTATTTGGGGTTTTTGTTCATGTTTAATGATATTTTCAGTTTGACAAACAAACCAAACTCCCAAAAATATTAAACAACTCTAAAATACATCAAACTGGGCCCCTGCAACCCCCAGTCTGGGACAAAAAAATAATCCAGCCTGGCTGGGACCTGGGGCTTAGGCCAGAGCTGGGTCCCTTCTTCCACTCTGTTTATTCAGGGAGCAGGTAAGTTCCATCCTAGCCCCCACTTAATAGGGATGTGAATCGTGTCCTCGATCGTCTTAACGATCGATTTCGGCTGGGAGGGGGAGGGAATCGTATTGTTGCCGTTTGGGGGGGTAAAATATCGTGAAAAATCGTTAAAAATCGTTAAAAAATCGAAAAAATCGAAAAATCGAAAAAACCGGCACATTAAAACCCCCTAAAACCCACCCCCGACCCTTTAAATTAAATCCCCCACCCTCCCGAACCCCCCCCCCCAAATAACTTAAATAACCTGCGGGTCCAGCGGCGGTCCGGAACGGGCTCCTGCTCCTGAATCTTGTCGTCTTCAGCCGGCGCCATTTTCCAAAATGGCGCCGAAAAATGGCGGCGGCCATAGACGAAAAAGATTGGACGGCAGGAGGTCCTTCCGGACCCCCGCTGGACTTTTGGCAAGTCTCGTGGGGGTCAGGAGGCCCCCCACAAGCTGGCCAAAAGTTCCTGGAGGTCCAGCGGGGGTCAGGGAGCGATTTCCCGCCGCGAATCGTTTTCGTACGGAAAATGGCGCCGGCAGGAGATCGACTGCAGGAGGTCGTTCAGCGAGGCGCCGGAACCCTCGTATGGCCGGCGCCATTTTCCGTACGAAAACGATTCACGGCGGGAAATCGCTCCCTGACCCCCGCTGGACCTCCAGGAACTTTTGGCCAGCTTGTGGGGGGCCTCCTGACCCCCACGAGACTTGCCAAAAGTCCAGCGGGGGTCCGGAAGGACCTCCTGCCGTCCAATCTTTTTCGTCTATGGCCGCCGCCATTTTTCGGCGCCATTTTGGAAAATGGCGCCGGCTGAAGACGACAAGATTCAGGAGCAGGAGCCCGTTCCGGACCGCTGCCGTTCCGGACCGCCGCTGGACCCGCAGGTTATTTAAGTTATTGGGGGGGGGGGTTCGGGAGGGTGGGGGATTTAATTTAAAGGGTCGGGGGTGGGTTTTAGGGGGTTTTAGTGTGCCGGCTCACGATTCTAACGATTTATAACGATAAATCGTTAGAATCTGTATTGTATTGTGTTCCATAACGGTTTAAGACGATATTAAAATTATCGGACGATAATTTTAATCGTCCTAAAACGATTCACATCCCTACCACTTAACCCTTTTTATGATCCTCATTGAATAGGGGCAGGAATGATGCCTACTTGCTCCCACTTGAGTCCTGGTGCATTAAAAATGGTGCTGTCTACTTGGAGAATAGCACCAAAATAATGCCACTTCAAAGCTTTCCTCTGATGTGGAGGACACCATTTTGATGTACAGCTGTACATCAAAATGGCACCAGCTGCACTGGAGAAAGGCTCCAAAATGAAGTCACTTTGGCATCATCCTTCATGCAAATGGAACCATTTCTAAAGTACTGAGATACAGGCATGAGCAAGTGGGCATTGCTTCTGCCCTTTTCAGTAAGGATCGAAAAAGGGCATAAGTGGGGGCTCGGATGGAAACTCTCCAGCACTAGCACCTTTAAATGGGTGGAGGGCCCCCGATTTAGCTGAACTGGCTATGGGAAACTCTGGCATGGCAAGATTAGTTTTTTGGTCCAGGAATGGGAGAGGTCACAGGGGCCGAGGGAGGCCCAGCCAGGTCTTTTTTTCTGAAAATGCCATGACTATGAAAATTCCTGAAAATTTTGGAGTATTATCATAGGAGATTATTTTCAGTTCATTCCATTTGGAATGAAACAAAAATGGCCTCATTTGTTACATTTTTCGTATTTGTTTGAAAGAAATGAACATCCTTATTTCATATAGAGTTTTATATATGTAACTTCAATAACATGGGATGCTCATCCTCCATCTATTTATCATGTGCTCACTAATGGCACACTGTTTCATATCTGCTTCATACTAATTGATAACTTGATAACATGCAAACTGTAACCCTTTCTTGGTGGATAGCACATATCCTGAAGGGCTATAAAATAATTTATAACTGGAGCTGTTCTCACACTTCTCATTCCCCTTTCCCGTGTCCCCAGGGTGTGCATCCTTTCTATGGGGGTAAAGACTAACCTTCTTGGCCCAGGTAGTAGTGTTCTCCCATGTGTACACCAACAAACCAGGCAGGACTTGCTGGATAGGTGTCAAATTAATGTTTTCTGTAATTCCTCTTAAAAGGGGCCTCTACAAAACTATTCAGGGCGCTCAGCTAGCTGCAAACAGAGAACTTGCCTGATAAATGAAGGACATGTACAAGAGACAACACTGTAAAACTTTGCACAAATGAGCTCAGATGTCTTCGTAAAAAGAAAACACAACCAATGCACTCTTTTTTCCAGGAATTCTTACAAAATGTATTCAAACCTCAACTATGTTTACTAAAACCCCCAACCCCACCCCTACCCACAAAAAAACCCAACAGGAAACAGTTGCACATTGCATAGGCTCCTCAGCTCTCCTCCACACCTAACAAGGTATACAGCATAGACTTCAAGTTTTTGCCATGATTAGCAGGATCAGTTCTGTCCTGGATGTCTTTAGTCTGGATAATGAATATAGCAGGTTTAAAGAAGCTTAACCAAGAACAACAGTTTTTTGCAGGGGACCAGCCCTAGTCCTTGGCTAGTCACAAAGGAGCCAATGTAATAAAACCTGCAACAAAACCGGTGCAAAAATGTAGCTCCGATATTTCATACCACGTGTTAAAAACACAAGACCAAACTTGATACTGTAAACTAATGGCATGCAAATCAAACCTGTGCTAAAAATCCATGATAATCCCAAAAAGCATGCCAAAACCAGCCTTAAAGCTGAGATGAAAAAAAAAAAAAACCCATGAAAAAAATGTCGTTAAAAACAAGTGCTGGTTTGGAAAATGTTGCAGTGTTCTCTCTAGGATGATAGAAGTGGGCTCACAGGTCTGTGGTACATGGATGTCCAACTGGGGAGGAAATGTCCTGGTGTCACAGGCTGTTCATCCATGGGCAAGAGATTTCTGCATGGGTGTGGGAAACTCTGGCTCAAGAATGACAGGCCTTTGATAAAAATGGAGTCACATCAAAAGAAGATTCAGACCACTCAGTCTTTAAAAATCTCACTTTTGTAAAATCACATTTTGAAATTAGAACATACTAAACATATTAAAAGTATATTAGCATCAGAGCATACCACACATATTAAAAACTTTAGGGATGTGCATTAGTTTTTCACGAACCGAAAAACAAATGCAATTTTTCCAAAATTTCAGAAAAATTAGTTTTTCGGGTTAGTGCGCACTAACGTTTTTCTCAAACCGCGGGAAAAACAAAATTTCCCGTGGCAGGCTGAAAATGAAGCCCGAACCGAAGTGCAGTATTGCTGCACATCTCTAAAACACATATTAAACATATTTAAAAAAACATGGCCATAGTGTGTATTTCATTTTTTTTATCAAATTTAAAATTGGGGCATTTAAGAAAAGGTGTTTCTCATCCTTTTGTCTATGTCCTTGAGTGGACGTTAATGTGCATCTGATTGTTGGTCTGTGATTGTCTGTCATTTTGCCCACTTGTGTGTTTAGAGGGTGCAAGGAGGCTTATGGTTGAGCATGTCAGGCAGATGAGAGGTGACAGAGAGGATAGAAGGAGGATGTTGCATGGTTAATGGAGTGTTTCCAGGAAGGGGTTGATGGGGCAGTAAGAGAATGGCATGCATGAGGTGGTGGGTATACTTAGGGGGAGGGAGAAAAGAAAGTGGGTGAAGGGGTCAGAGAGATGGGAAGAGGTAGATCTAGTTGGTGAAATATCTGAGAGGGGGAGAGCATCACTAAAGATGTTAGCAGCCTGTCAGTAATAAGCAGGACAGTGGATCAGCTGAAGCGTCAATGGTGGGACACCAGTGCGGCTCTTAAGGCCAAACATATCCATGACAACCATCCAGGTTGTACCACAACACCTGGCACCAGCATGGGAGGTATTTCTACAGGTGCCACTGTGTTGGCAGGGCTTCAGATCATGACATTGTCTCACCAACAGGAATACTATTCTCCAACACTGATGTGATGGCAGACCAGCTTGATTGTAAGCAGGATCTTGTTGAGAACATAAGAACATAAGAAATTGCCATGCTGGGTCAGACCAAGGGTCCATCAAGCCCAGCATCCTGTTTCCAACAGTGGCCAAACCAGGCCACAAGAACTTGGCAATTACCCAAACACTAAGAAGATCCCATGTTACTGATGCAATTAATAGCAGTGGCTATTCCCTAAGTAAACTTGATTAATAACCATTAATGGACTTCTCCTCCAAGAACTTATCCAAACCTATTTTGAACCCAGCTACACTAACTGCACTAACCACATCCTCTGGCAACAAATTCCAGAGCTTTATTGTGCGTTGAGTGAAAAATAATTTTCTCTGATTAGTCTTAAATGTGCTACTTGCTAACTTCATGGAATGCCTCCTAGTCTTTCTATTATTCGAAAGTGTAAATAACCAAGTCACATCTACTCATTCAAGACCTCTCATGATCTTAAAGACCTCTATCATATCCCCCCTCAGCCGTCTCTTCTCCAAGCTGAGCAGCCCTAACCTCTTCAGCCTTTCCTCATAGGGGAGCTGTTCTATCCCCTTTATCATTTTGGTTGCCCTTCTCTGTACCTACTCCATTGCAACTATATCTTTTTTGAGATGCGGCGACCAGAACTGTACCCAGTATTCAAGGTGTGGTCTCACCATGGAGCAATATAGAGGCATTATGACATTTTCCATTTTATTAACCATTCCCTTCCTAATAACTCCTAACATTCTATTTGCTTTTTTGACTGCTGCAGCACACTGAGCGGACGATTTTAAAGTATTATCCACTATGATGCCTAGATCTTTTTCTTAGATGGTAGCTCCTAATATGGAACCTAACATCGTGTAACTACAGCAAAGGTTATTTTTCCCTATATGCAACACCTTGCACTTGTCCACATTAAATTTCATTTGCCATTTGGATGCCCAATCTTCCAGTCTTGCAAGGTCCTCCTGTAATGTATCACAGTCCACTTGTGATTTAACTACTCTGAATAATTTTGTATCATCCGCAAATTTTATAACCTCACTCGTCGTGTTCCTTTCCAGACCATTTATATATATATATATATATATTGAAAAGCACTGGTCCAAGTACAGATCCCTGAGGCACTCCACTGGTTACCCTTTTCCACTGAGAAAATTGACCATTTAATCCTATTCTCTGTTTCCTGTCTTGTAACCAATTTGTAATCTACGAAAGGACATTGCCTCCTATCCCATGACTTTTTAGTTTTCGTAGAAGCCTCTCATGAGGGACTTTGTCAAACGCCTTCTGAAAATCCAAATACTCTACATCTACCGGTTCACCTTTATCCACATGTTTATTAACCCCTTAAAAAAAATGAAGCAGATTTGTTAGGCAAGACTTCCCTTGGGTAAATCCATGTTAACTGTGTTCCATTAAATCATGACTTTCTATATGCTCTACGATTTTGATCTTGAGAATAGTTTCCACTATTTTTCCCGGCACTGAAGTCAGGCTCACTGGTCTACAGTGTGATGGCAGGATAGATGGCTATGCATGTTGTTATTTTTCCAGGTGATCATCAGCTTGTGGACCCAAGGGGCCTGTTACAGAGGGGCCTTGCAACTGTAACCAGCTTCTCCTACAAAAAATTGGAAATTCAGCAATCCATTAACTCAATACTTGCAAGGCATCAAAATAAATTGTGTTGAGGACATGTTGATACCCACCCCATAGAGTTTACGAGACTAATATTAAAAATGGCACTTAGCCAGTTAAGTGGCAACACTGAATATCTTACTAAATGGATTAGCTGGCAAGTTTTTAGACAGTCAAGTCAGGGGGTGGGGAATGGGTGAATCAGGGAGGAGTCAAGCTGACTGAATAAATTAAGCGGTTAACTGGATATTAAGAGATAGCTTGCTGATTTATCTTGCCAAATTTAATTGGACTAAAGGGCTGTCCTAAAGTTAGTCAGTTTTACATAATTGACTAACATTAAGATAGCCGGGTATATTCAGCATTGTGACTGCACCACTGAATATATAATGCTAGTTAAGTTGGTTATGTAAAACCGGCTAACTAGCAGAGCTGCTCAGCAACTGAATATAAACTCTACATTAATGGCAGAGTAGTAGGCACTTTCAGCACCAAGTACCAAAGCTCTTCTGATTTCAGAGTCTACATATTAGCTTCTTAGTTAACACTTTCAGTACCCTCGCCAGAAACTGTTCTTGTATAGTAGGGACTTAATCACTTTTGGCATCATACACCAGACAGCATGTTCTACTTCACTTTCGGTACCCACTCAAGAGAACTTACATTACTCTAACTGTTCAACCAATGCTTTCGGTGCCCACTCTAGAGAGCTTGCACAAATTTGTATAATGTGCATCTTTGGCAACATTTACTAGCCAGTGTACACTTTTTGGCTTTTAATAACTAATGCTTTGGTTTGTTTTCCATTTCTAACTTACCCAGCAGTCAGTTTTCACACTATTTCCCTTCTGCAATGGGCTTGAGCCAGGATGGCATGCTCCTCTCAGACTGTCCTTTCTTTTTGGCAATATGGTATCTTCATTCTCTCTCTTCCCTTTTGTCCTTACTCTAAAGCTTCTGCTGCTCTAATTCTTTGGTTCACTCACAAAATTATCAAAAAGAAAAAAATATATATGTAAGCTACAGAAAGGAACAGAGAAGCATTTACAGACAACACCACAATGGACTAAAATGGCCACTAGAAATGTGAGTTAACTTTTACTCCTATCCTGCCTCAGGTGTTAAATTTCCCATGTTAAAAAACATGCACTAATATGCCTCCCTGCTAAAGTGGCTCTCTGCATTGCCATGTAATAGTTAATGGCTTTGTTTAAATGCAATTTTCAAGCACACATTAACCATATTGCTGGTTTCTTAGTGCAGGATTTTTTGGCACTAAAACCCATATTACAGGGGTAGCCTCCCCTGGTCCACAAATAGACCTAGCTTTCAGGATGTGCACAATGAATATGAATGAGATATGTTTGCATACAATGGAGGCAGTGCATGTATATCTATCTCAGACATATTCATAGTGAAAATCCTGAAATTAGACCTACTCCTGGCTCTTCAGGATCTGAATTGGCCACTACCTCAATATCACAAATGAGTGATTCTGCACCATGATATATAACATCCAAGGGAAATGTGCAGAGAAGTCCAAAGACCACATGTTGGTTAAATAAATATTTTACTTGTTTATTCGGTACAGCTACTCCACAGTTTATATAGAACACAGTTCATAAATTTCAACAAATCCCTTGGATTTCCCTTGGATGTTATACACTACTGCAATATTACATATATGAGTAAAGCTATCGCCAAAAAAACCGAGGCTAAAACTAGAGTGAAAACCTATGGTAGGCTCACCACGGCTTATTATATTAGCCTCAAAAACAGGGGGCCACCTTCCAGTAGTACTCCCACCATTGGCAAATGAGAAGCCAGTACCCCCTCATTAATATAAATAAGAACATTTTCACAGGCCACCAGCAGAACCATGGTTAACAGGAAAGAATGATACACAGAGAGAAGGAATAGACACACACACACAATTGAACACTTCAAAAAAAAATCCACCTTTAGTAACACAAGGCACATTTATTTAAAAGAAATAGGGATGTACAGGGATAAACATTTTTAATTTTTTTGGTTCAATTTCAGGAGGATTTTTTTTTTTACCACTAATTTCAGTTTGTAGAATATTTGATTAATTTCATTCATAGAAAAAACCAAATCAAACATTAACCTCTTACAAAAAAAAAGAAAGAAAGAAAAAGAGGCCTCCTGTCCATACCGTTCATCCCTTCTACCTGGAAAAATGTCAGGGCCAGAATCACCCTGTCCCCACTTATCCCATCCAATGGGGATCTGCCAGCAAGACCTAGGCCCAAGCTGAAGCCTTGACCTTGAGTAGGTCGAGGCCTTGGTAGGTTGTTGTGTCCTTGGCCTCAGTTCACGCAAGGATGATGCTTTGGCCTAGGCCGGATCCTGGGAACAGGCCCAATGCCAGAACCCGGTCCAGAATCCGAGTCCCAATGCCTGGACCTTAGCCTATGCTGGAGCCTGGTCCTAAGCCTAATGCTTGAAGCCTGGCCTGGAGGCTGGGTCCTGATACCAAGACCATGGCCCGGACCCAGATCCAAAGCCAGGACCCATCCAAGTGGCCATATCTCAGCACATGGGTCTTGGCCCAGACCCAGGACTGATGCCATGGCCCAACCCAGAAGATAGGTCCCAATGCCTGATTTTAATCTCATTGCATTGGCTGCCAATTAACCATCTTTCCCAATATAAAACAGCCTGCATTTTACACAAAATAATTTACCGTGAAAAAACCGAATGGTTAAAGACAGCCATTTGATTACATGTTGCCCAAAGGAATCTCAGATCGGAAAACAAGGGTCTAGTAACAATTCCCTCAGTGAAGTCAGCACACCTGAGTCAGGTGTGAGAGTGAGCAGTATCAATAGCAGGCCCTAAACTCTGGAGTACGCTGCCAGCAGAAATTAGATCACAAGCAGATATAAAAAAATTTAAATCCGATCTTAAAATATGGCTCTTTAGCTGTGCTTACGCAGATTCTAAGGACCTTTTATTTATTGTCTTTAAGAAGCTGTCTATATTTTCACTGCTTTTAATTAACTTAATGTACTTAATCTTATCTTGCACTTGTTTCTTTTAAATTTTATATTTTACTTGTGCAAATTTTTTAATTATCTTAATTTTAGAACTATGTATCTTTTATTATTGTGTTCTTATTGACAATCTTTTATATTTTATTTCTTGTTATTGTAAACCGTCTTGATGGACATTCCGATACGACAGTATATAAACTCTAATAAGTTAGAAACTAGGGCTCGGCCAAGGCCCAATTCCATGGCACGGTCCAGAGACTGGGTCCTGAAGACAGGACCTCAGCCCTGACCTAGGTCTGATGCCATAGCCTGGTCTAGAGGACTGGTCTTGAACCTGGGCCTGGGCCTAGGCCAGGGCCCAGCCCAGGCCCGATGCCATGGTCTGATTTCAATACCAGGACCTGATGCTCAGGTCTTGGCCAAACCTAGGCCCAATACCACAGCCTGATCAAGAGGCCGGGTCCTGATGCCTGGGCCTTGACTCAGGATCAGGCCAAGGCCCAGAGCCCAGGCCTCAGATCTCCTGATGTGTCTTCTTTCTTCTTCTTTGTTCTTAAATTAAAAGCAGTCTTCTGGCATCACACCAGAGTTAAATAACTCCTGCACATTTTCCCCAGCAGATGCACTATTTTGATGTACGACAGTTCAAGTAGGCTGCCGTACATCAAAATGGCACCCTCCACAGGACAGAATATGCCAGAGTTATTAACTCTGGAGTAAGCAAAGCAAATAGTGTCAGTTGAAAAACAAAGAAGAAGAAAGAAGACACAATGGGCCTGTGTCCAGGCAGAAACACCTACATCAGACAGAGTCTATGGGCTGTGCCCCAACATTGGGTCTAGTGCTGGGCTCTAGCCTAGGACGAGGAAAAAGCGTCATCACCTGATCTTGAGCCTGGGTCCAGGATCTAGCCAAGGGCCAGTCCCAGACATCAGGCTCAGCCTCCAGGCTGGGCCCTTGCATGAGGTCAAAGCCTGGACCAAGGCACAGGCATCAGGACCCGGCCTGGCCACTTCTTGGATACCCCTTGGATCAGGTAAGTGAAGTATTCTGGGAGCTCACATCTTGGCCAAGTTGCTGGTGTCCTACCAGGCCTAGACCGAGACCTCGTTGTTGTGCTGGGGCCAAGGATTCAATCCTTGTTTTGGGCCTTGGTCAACGCCTTAGGTGAGACCTAGGCCTAGGCTGAGGCACCAGCATCATACTCAGGCATACTCTGTAGCCCCTGCTTTTGGTCTCAGCCTATGTCCTAGGCAAGGCCCTGGCCTTGGGCCTAGACCTATGCCCAACCAGATGTTTTAAATGAATTGCATGAATAAGGTATGTTTCATTTGCAGGGCCTTCAGTTTGTTTCGAGGTTCCCCAGATGAAATAAATTGTTTTTATTTGTCGCATTTTGCAAATTCTTTTACAATGAATGCTCATCCCTACCAAGCAATAGGTTACACAGGAAAAAGGTCTTTGCTGTCATTGTTAATGTGCCCACATAGAAAAACTAGTGTCAGTGGGTTTCTGTGCACAATAATAGTGTACGCATTTCTTTTACTGTGAGCATGCTATATATATTACATCATTCATTCAATGCCATGCTATCATGTGTGTTACATTTTTTTGTGAGACCACATTCATTTTTTTTTCTGAAAGTTTTATTCTCTAGGCCTCTTAAGAGTTAAAAATGAATTTAAAACAATGTTATTCAAATTATGCTGTTAGGTATATTAAAATAATATCCCTGATTTTTTTTTTTTAACTGTTCCTAATTGTATGTCAGAGTGTGAAAATTTGTATTCCACATCCTGACACATAGCTCTGACTTATGTTTAACAGAAAAACATGGCTTTAAGGTTTGCCACTTGAATGGTTTTGAATCAGAGTTCTTGATTGTGACAGGGACTCTTGAATTGTTTTAATTGCAGTGTGGATGTGGAAGTGCAGATAAAGAGATAGTTACAGAAGAAAGTGAAGAAGAAAGGAAGTAGATGTCCTGAGTTTGAATGAGTAGGAAAATGAAACTCTGTTCTGTGCAGGTACAATACAAAAAACTTTTCATCAATCCACACTTTAGATGGAAGAAAAAAACAGAAGTACCTGTACATTCTGCTGGTTCTGTTCCCTTTTCTAACAGCACTGATCAATCAGATAATATGCTCTGAAAACATTATGGGCACTCAATGTCCATTCTAATGAAATAATAATACATTAATGCTTAATGACTTTCTTTAGATGGTTTAAAAAATTGACTTAGAAAGCCTCTAAAAATACCAGATAATTTCAGTTATATGTCCTACCAGATAAAATTAAACTAAAAATGTTTTTTTAGGACAATGTATCAGTTGATCCCCTAGCTAATGGATGGCACATGGATCGCATTTGCCATTCACAAAGCAGTTCTAACAAGGAAAACATTAATATTATATGGCCTAATTTCTACATACAGCAACATTTGAGATGTTTCATTGACAAAATAAAAAAATAAAATCTCTGTTCATACCCCAGACTCTTAGGTTTTGCCTCCCTGCAAGCAGATAGAGTCAGATAAGAAACATTTACTGATAATGCTAATTAACCTAGAGCGCCACCTGCAGTCCCTCAGTATTTCTCTGTCTCCAGCAGATGGTAGAGGTATAAAACTTGCAGTCTGGAGAGTATTTTATTAAAAAAAAGATAAGAAGGTGGAAGTTTGGAAGAGTCCTGCCAGAAGGTTGTTCAGTCCTGGTGGGGCCATACCTCCAGGTGGAGGCAGGTGAGCAGGCAGTTGATGACCCTTTGTGTGCTTCTACCTTGAGAGAGTGCTGAAATCCAGTAGTGCCGTTCCATCATGCCTCTCTTCCCATCGCTACTTTGCTGCGCTCCCCATGTTAACTCTAAGACTACTGTCAGGGAAAGTATTTTATTTTCTTTTGAGTAAAAAAAAAATAGGTTGAGTGACTGGAGATGGGGAATGTGGAGGCAGCCTCTCCCATGGAGCAGGTGGATTATAGGCAGTGTGTTTGCCACAAGGAGGTGGAAATTGTTGCAGGCAGCTATGTGGCTGAATGCAGGAGGACCTAATCGCTGGCAGTTGTTTCGTACTGTTCAGCATGCAATGCTGGGGTACTCATTCCCACAGAGGATGGGTAATAAGGGGTCAGCAGCATCATGGCAAGCGAGCTTGCTCACTGCAAACAAATTGTTTTTTACAGAACCATTGTACTTGCTCCTGCTGGAGGTGGGAAGAGGAGTTCACTGGTGCTTTTCCGCACAGAGCAATCAAATTAATTTTCTGGTGCCACTTTACTTGATCACGCTGAGAGTGGGAGGGGAGGTCGGCCGACAGCACGGAGTACATTCCCATTCAGCACATGCAAATTGAATTTGCACCGCCATTGTATGCACTTCCACTGAAAGCGGGGAGAGGAGTCCCATGGCACCATGGCATTCATTCCCGCTCAGCGCAGGCAGTTTATTTTTGCAGTGTCAATGTGCTCACTTCTGGGAGCAGATGAAGGAAGCCAGTAGCATCATAGTGAGATGGTGCTCTCAGCACAAACAAATAAATTTAGAAGCACCATTGTAATTGCTTCTATGGGAAGTGAAGTCTAGGGACATGGTTATGGCATCAATCTCATAGCAGAAGGTACAGAACTCCTGCTGAGAGCAGGAGGAGGAGTTCCAAGGGGTCATGACAGAGGTTCCCGCCATGATGAAAGAGTTTCCCATGATGAAAATCTCACCCAATAAAAGTAGGGCGGCAGGGCCAGGTTCAATGCCTCTGGTTATAACCTGCAAGGGGACGAAAGTTCCATGTAGGGGGATCGCCATTCAGTCACCACGTGCTGCCAAGTGGCAGTTTTATCTTTCTCAGCCTCTCTCTCCTGGGGGAGTCCTAAGGGAGGTGGTTCCAGCAACCATTTTAAGGTCTCGGGTTATTGGAAAACCTCCGGGGGGTGGGGGAGTGGAAGGAGAGGAGATCAGGGTGCGGCAGGTTAATCCTAAAGGGAATTATACTTTTCAGCACTTTAGGGTTGGGCTTTTGAGGGACCCTTTCTCCAGGAATTGTGCTGGTTTCATTCCCTGCTGTTAGTCAAATGTTTCCCCACAGGTGTCCTGGTTGGCTTTACTACTGTGCACCCGAGAGACTGCTTGGTTCCTTCTTTGGTGCCAATTCCCTGATAGAGTGCTCTGAGGATTCCAGTAAGAGTTTGTGGTACTTATCTCTCACCCGAAGGGCAGGACAGCTAGACTCTTCCCTAGTGGGCATGGTAGATTCTGTTTTCATCCAGAGTTGCACTTCACCCATGGGTGTTGCTTTGGCAATACAATTGCTTGAAGGAGCTCTGGTCCACATCTCAATGAGGCAGCCTTTTCATTGAGGATGGGCTGTTGTTGAGTGTCATCTTGAGGCATCTGGTAAAAGTTTTGGGAGATTCCTTTGGTCTGTGGTTTCCCAAGAGAAACTCAAAGGTGCTGCAGTGAGCGATAGAGGGCAGAAATGAGATACCATCCAGGTAGAGTATCTTCCTCTTCCCAGGGACAGGGGTCTGGCAGGAAACAAGCAGAGGCTCTTTGGCAGTACAAAGGCAAAGCTTGGACAGGATCCAGACCTTTTGAGATGAACAGAATCTAACCCTAGATACCCCTGGACAGGGAATCGATAGAGCTAAGTCTTTGCAAGGAAGCAAGGCTGGTGTATAATTCTGAATGCTGGCCTGCTGAACTAGGCCTTACTAAGTTTATGTCATCACATGTCAAATGCATGCTGTAATATGTGCTGTAAAGAAAACAGCTAATTACAACTGCAGGATGTGGGCCAAATCAGTGGGAAGTGAAGGACATCTCAGAGGACATATGTATGGGCTGTATGAGAACCAACTAGAAAGGAAAATGCAGAGACTGATAAGAGATGATTGAAGTCTTCCTACAAAGTATTGTGGGAAGATGAAAATAGAATGGAAACTTGAACCCAAAAGAATGAAAGGAAGAAGGAGAACAGATATTGGGGTACAGATGGTCTAGGGAAAGGAAGCCAGGCCAGAGTGACACATTTAGAAATGATCAACACTTGGCAAAATAACTAGGGAAAAATATATATAAACCTTGTAAGATTGTGACATAAGGAAGGAAGAATCTCAAGGTGTCCGCTATTTCTTACTGACCCTGTATTCTCCTTCCCAGACACTTATATCATAATTAGTCAGTCATTTATAAACTATAGTAAACATCTTACTAAATTTCTAAATTTTCTCTGATCTCATGTCTAGTATATTGGGGCAAGAACCATACACCATACACGACTCTTCTTTTCCGGCTGCCAGGGGCTATTGGCCCACTTTTATGTGGAGTGGACCAGAATCACAGCAGAACAAGGGGTCTTGGAAATAACAAAGGATGGCTATCCATTAGAATTTTCTTGCCAGGAGCAGGAAGCCTACATTGTCTCTTCTTATGCTCCCCATGCCAAATAGGTGGCATTTTGCGGCACAGTGGACTGCGTGCAGCAGCTAGAGGCAATAGTACTGGTTTCTCTGGAGGAAAAGAGAAAATGTTGTTCCATTTATTTTTTGGTCCCAAAAAAGGAAGGATCAATTCCGTTTGGGTGCAGGTGGTAGCTTTAGGCTGTCTTTGGGGTAAATGCAGAGAGTGTCCCTGGCCTCACAATCTGAATCTCATTTGATTTCTTTGAGGGACAAAACATTTGTGGCTGCCAGTATGGAAGGTGTGTCACTCACAGAATCTTAATTTGATTCTGAGGGTGTTGTGTGAGACTCTGTTTGAGCCATTGTGGAGGATGACTAAAGGTTTTAACCCTGAATGTGCTTTTCTTTCTGGTGGCAATTTGTTCAGCCAGAAGAATTTCAGAGCTTCAGGCATTGTTTTGTACAGATCCCTTTTCTTCAGTTCATGGAGAATGGGTTTCATTGCAACCAGCGCCCTCATTTCAGCCAAAGGAGATTTCAGCTTTTCATCTGGGAGGGAACTGGGGAAGGCCCTATTGCGTTGCTGCGCATATTTAGGGAAAATTCTCCTCCTTGCGCCCACTGCCCATACATGGGTGTGTGGATTTTAAAATCCAGCATGCATGTGCGTGCAGCCATCAGATTTTATAACATGTGCATGCCGGTGCGCACATGTTACAAAATCAGTGCGCTCCTTTTAACATTGACCCCTATCCTTTTTCTTGGGTATATGCATGGTTTTCTGCCAAAGTAAAAAAAAAAAACAAAAAACAGTATAAGCTCCTTGCACTTTTTATGCTGAATCACCTGGAGGGGAGGAGAGGAGATGAGAAAGGAGGAGGAGACACCATGAAAAGGAAACAAGGGAGAAAATACTGGCAGTAATGTTCAAACATTTTTATCTACACTCTCATTTATATGAAATATTTAGTGTGGCCTTTCTAGATTTGTGATGTCAATTTGTTTAAAATAGTAAACTTTTTTTTACCATACCCTAGTAAATATGTCCCTGAAATCCCTATTCAATAAACATTAATATATATATTAAGGTTCTCTTCTGCATGCTAAAAATATCAAATATGCAAAGATGTGCATGCTAAAAATATCAAATATGCAAAGATGTGCAATAATGCCTTAATGTGCATGTTAAAGTGGTCTAAAAAGCTAAAAGCATGAGAACATAAGAACATAAGATTTGCCGTACTGAGTCACATGAAAAGTCTATCAAACCTGGTATCCTGTTTTTCAACAATGGTTAGTGCAGGTCACATGTATATTGCATGATCCCAAGGGGTAGCTTCCATATTGCTTATCCAAGGATAAGCAGTGGAGTTTTGTAACTCCATTTTAATAATGGTTTATGGACATTTCCTCCAGGAACTTCTCCAAAAGTTTTTTGTATACATCAACAGTTTTCACCACATCCTCTGGCAATGAAGAAGGGGTGCAGCATCTTTCAACACAGAATGTCAGACCTATTGAGAAGGGTTTTAAACTAGAATAATTGGGAATAGGTGAACAAAATCCAATCCTAAGGTAAGTAAAACATTAAATATTCATATAGGAATAAGAAATATGGGAAAATGGGCAATATTTGGAAAGCTATGTACAGTAATGTTCAAGGTATGGGGAATAGGGATATGCAGAGGGACCGCATACATTACATTTGGTATTCGTATTCGTGGTGGGGCAGATACATTCCATTTGGAAAGGGGGGGGGGTCCCGATCTGTTCATGCATTCCATTCTTATTCGTTTCCCTGCTAAAATGTTATTAACTACAACCCTCCACCCTCCTGACCCCCCCCCCACCCCAAGACTTGCCAAAACTCCCTGGTGGTCCAGCGGGGGTCCGGGAGCCATCTACTGCACTCACACTGTTGGCTGCCGGTATTCAAAATGGCGCCGATAGCCCCTGTGACATAGTAAGGGCAAAGGCAATCTGTGCCATTTTGATTACTGGCAGCCGACGGCCCGAGTGCAGGAGATCGCTCCCAGACCCCTGCTGGACCACCAGGGAGTTTTGGCAAGTCTTGGGGGGGTCAGGAGGGTGGGGGTTTTGTTTAAATTAGCTCCTTTAGATGGCTGAATAATTCGGTGAAGATTTGTTGTATTCGTGGGAATCGCGATACATTTCGCTTCCCCATGAATACAACGAATATGGCCCTATACATTGTGGATTGCCAATTTGTTGCAAATGAATGCACAGCCCTAATGGGGAGTGATGTCCCAGACCTAGAGGCAGTCATGGAAAAATCTGATTTAGATATAGTAGCTGTCATGGACACCAGGTACATGGAAAACCATGAATGCAATTTAGTTTTACAGGGATGCAATCTATTCAGAAAGGACTGGGTCAGAAGGAAGGGAGGATGCATAGCATTACATATAAAGAACAATATTAAAGGAACATTTTTGCTGGGCTTATGAGATTAGGAGGAGGCATTGTGGGTTAATCTGGCAAAAGGGAATGGAACTTCTATTTGTATTATACTGTTTTATCCACTAAAATCTGTAGATTGATGGAATATAAATTGTTTTAAATAAAAATAAATAAAAAATACTGGTGTAATATACAGACCTCCATCTCAAACATAGGGATGGACAGAAATTAAATGGAGGATATTCACAGGATTGCTGTGTAAGGGGAGGTGCTGCTGCTAGGAGATTTCAATCTGCCAGAAGTTGATTGAGACAACCCAGCTGCAGCATCATCTAGAAGCAGGGAGATCCTGGATTCTCTGCAAGAAGATCTGTTCTGTTCACTGTTAATGTTGAGCGCCCCATCCGCGTCCGGCCCATGCATGGGCCTGCTCACCTCTCTGGCTCCTCTGCAAGTCCTGGGTCGGCCTCCCCAGCGGCAGCCGCAAGTTCTTCCAGGCCTCAGCGGCCCTCGGCGGCAGTCGCCGGACCTTCCACTGTGCACCAGGCCTCACGCCGGAGTTCGGCGCCTCGCCCCTACGCACATGCGCGCAGACTGCCAGGCCTCTTGTAGGGCCAGGGGTGGGTCCTAGCTCCACGGAGTGCCCTGATTGAAGGAACTACTTAAGGAAGTCTCTGCCTGCACTTCCTTGCCTTGGCAATCGGGTCACCATTGTATTGTGTGCTAGATTGTCACAGCATTCTAAGCCTTGTTCCAGTCTTGTTCCAGTCTCGTTCCAGTCTTGTTCCAGGATCCTACTGTTCCAGCCATGTCTCCTCCAGTGCTCTGCCCCCTGGGTGCAGGTGCTTCCTGGTCCCTACCAGGGAGCCGTTCTCTACTGCTCCAGAACAAGGGTTCACCCCCGAGCGCAACAGTTAACAGTTATCTGTGGAGATAATCAATCGATGTATTCTTGTGGTATCTTTTATTTCTTCTTTGGATTTAGGTAATATGATGCAAAGTTACTTCAGCAATATTTCTGCTTTGTTTCTCGGTCAAACTGTGAAACTTTTTCTGATCTTCCACAAGTTATCCAGTTGAGAAGGAACGGTTTTCTGACATTTAGACAGGAAACCATGTCATTGGGATTTTCTTTCATTTTGAGATACCTATGTAAATATACCTTAAGGATGCTTTACTTTTTGTCTTCCTGAACAATTGAAAGCTTTTTTAGAGTTTCAGAATCCACCCACCTCCCTTCTCGGGCCTAGCAATTCTTAAAGGGGTTATTATGAAGTTTTCTGCCAGTTTCTTCTATGTTAATACCACTGCTTGAGTATTAACTTCTTTATCTCCCTTAATTTTCTTGGCTCTCTCTCTATTTGTATTACTAGGGTTTGGAAAATGGTATATATATATATATATATATATATATATATATATATATATATATATATATATATATATATATATATATTGGTTTCTTGTATTTTGATTTTCTTAATTCTTATTTTGAGTTTTTAATACCATATTCCACCTGTTTCTGTGACAAAAAAAATCTCTCTTATGTATTTTGAGAATCATTAACAAATAATTTAAAAAAGAATAAAAAAACAGAACCCACATGGGAGGGTGTGATTATGGACCCGGTGCTTACCAATGGGGACAATATTTCTGATGTTGTAGTATATGATCATCTGAGATCCAGTGACCACCAGATGGTGTGGTTCAATATTAGGATGCAAGAGAAGAAGGTTCATTCTAAGGCAAGGGTCCTAGACTTCAGGACAATGAACTTTCTTAAAATGGGAGAGTACCTCAATGAGTTGTTAGCTGGAAGGGAAAATCTGTAGAAAGTAAAAGGGCAGTGGGCAAAACTAAAAGGAAATATCATAAGGGCAAATAATTTCTTTGTTAGGAACATAAAGAGAAGAGGAAAAAGAGGCTGTTATGTTTTTTTATAAAGAAGTAGCTAAAACGGTAAGGGGTGAAAAGGTTAGCATTCATAAACTACAAGAAATAGCAGAAAGAGAAAGACAGTCGATAATATCTGGAAAAATTAAGAGAAGCTTGGAAAGTAGTCAGGAATGGAAACATTCAAAAAGAAGAAAAATAGCAAATATGGGGGGGGGGGTCATTTTTCAAAATGCAATAAGGTATTTAACTACACCTCTTTGGATTGTGTTAGGCAGTGTGATAGCTGCAATGTCTCCTGTAAGGACTATTTCAGCTGAATTGACAGGTTCAGAGGAGAGAGAGATAGAGAGAGAGACTGGCTATAATGGCATGGCCCATAGGTAGGTATTTGTATCCCTATGGTAGGCCCACCTAGTAACTCGAGGTGGGGATTAGGTAAGAGTGTAGGGGGTTAGGGGCCACTTTGACATTCTACGTGACAACTACGAACAGAACAGTGGTCTCTTGTGAAGATTTGATGACCTACGGAGTGAGGAAACTCACTTCAAGATGAGATTTGGGCAATGTTCACTCCAACTAGCTTGTTGTTACCCAGGTAGGGAGTCCATCAAGCTAGGTGGAGAGAACATTGCCCAAATCTCATCTTGGAGTGAGTTTCCTCACTCTGTAGGTCATCAAATCTTCACAAGAGACCACAGTTCTATCATATCTCCCCTCAGCCATCTCTTGTCCAAGCTGAATAGTTCTAACCAGTTTAGCCTTTCTTCATACTGGAATCATTCTATACCTTTTATCATTTTGATTTTTCTTTGCTGTATCTTTTCTAATTTTGCTATATCTTTTTTTAGATGTGGTGACTAGAATTATGCACAATATTTAAGACAAGATCACACTATGGAGAGATGCAGAGGCATTATAATATTCTCTATTTTATTTTCCATTCATTTCCTAATAATTCCCTGTACTCTGCTTTCTTGGCTGCTGTTGCATACTGAGCAGAAAATTGCAATGTATTGTCAACGATGATACCTAGATCCTTTTCCAGAATGGTAATTCCTGATGTGGAACTTTGTATTGTGTAGCTATAATTTGGGTTACTCTTCCCAAAGTGTATCACTTTGCACTTATCCATATTAAATTTCTTTTGCCATTTGTATGCCTAGTCTTCCAGTTTGCAAGGTACTCTTGCAAGGCTTGCAATTTCTTGCAATTCTCTGGTGATTTAACAACTTTTTAAAATTTTGTGTACCATTCCCTGTGGCACGCCACTAATGACCTTTCTCCATTTGGAAAAATGACCATTCAGTCCTACTCTCTGTAACTTTTCTTTTATTGAGTTACTAATCCACACAGTTTAAAATTGGTTATGCACTCTCTAGTCATTAGAACAATTGATTATTGTAATGTTTTATTTATTGTATTTTCTCAATCAACCTTCATCATGTTGAAAATTGTTCAGAATGTGACTGCTCGCATTAATTCTAGTTGGTGAATTTTAGATCACATCGCTCCAGTTTTATTTAAAGAACATTGGCTTCCTATCAGTAGGCACATAAAATGTATGGTCCTATTGTTAGCATACAAGACACTGTTTATCTTCCTCTTATTTGAATGTTCTCTTAAAGGTTTATCAGCTACATGATTGTTAAGATCATCATCATGAAATATATTGTCAATTCCACCAGCGCAACATATCCGCTTAGCTGAACCTAAGGAGAGAATGTTTTGTGTAGCAGGATCTAAGTTGTAGAACAACTTATCTGCTGAACTAAAGGCTGAAAGTTTGCTTCTATGTTTCAGCAGGCTTATACTGATCTGGTATGAAAGTTGATTTTGAATAGTTAGATAGCAGAAATTTTATATTGTACCTATAAGATGGCTTTGTAATATGTAGGCAGAGGAGTCTATTGTTTGTGATTTTGGTCTTGCTCTTTTGTATTATCACGTGTGTATATTGTAACCAGCCCAGAATTAGCGATGGGCAGGCTGTAAATATTTTAAATAAATAAATAAGGAATTGTGTCCCATCACATGTCTTTAATTTCCTGAGGAATCTCTTATAGAGGACTTTGTCAACTACCTTCTGAAAATCCAAATACATTATATCAGCTGGCTCACCTTTATCCTCATGTTTATTTACACCTTCCAAAAATGTAATAGAATTCAAAGTGAAGACTTCCCTTTGCTAAAACTATTTGATTCTTCCCCATTAAGCCATATCTGTCTATATGGCCAGTGATTTGTTTTCAATAATAGCTTGTACCATTTTGCTCAGCAGTGACAGTACACGTACTGGTCTATAGTTCTGCAGATCATCCCTGGAACTCTTTTTTAAAAACTGGTGTTACATTGGCCAGCCTTCATGTCTACAAGAATGGTGACTATTATTTTGAATAACTCTCAGTTTGCAGCAACCCTCTTTTAGCCTGGCTTTAGCCAATCTGTTCCCTCAGAGGACATGTCCATTTTTTTCCCTTCTTGGTCCCTTATGGCTCCTGGTCCTACTTACTTTTAGTTCTTTGGTTGGCTCTATTTCTAAGCAATGGCGTGTGTTGACATCCACATTAGGGGATTCAGGACAAGCTCCAAATATTAGTGCAATGTCTAACCTTACTCTCCCATATCTCCACTTAATCAGTACTATGCATATTCCATAATCAATTGCTGCCTTCTGAACTATAGCCCATTCCCCCTGGCCATCTTCAAACAAGTAGCACAAAATAAACATTTGTTGTGTATAACCTATCTGCTGTTTTACTTTTATTGCCCCAGAGCAACCCCTCTTTCTTCTTCTATTCCTTGACCCTGTTACTCTGCACCCAAATATTGATCAGCTGCTTACTCCCTAAGGCACCCTCACCCAGCTTCCCAATGAAGGTACTCTCTTCTCTTCCTTCTCCATCCTAGAACCTTTCTCTCCCCTTATCCTTTCCGGTCCTTTATTCATAGCCCTCCTGCTTCCCCTTCCCTTCCCCTATCAGTATTCCTTAATCTTACCCTTCTCCTTCCCCCTCCTTCCATTTATCATCAGGTCCCCCTTCTTTTCCAAAAGGATGTCTTCTCTCCTCCTTCCCCAACAAGAAAACCTCCTTCCTCATCAGGGTACCCTACTCTCTTCACCATCATAACTTTTGCTATCCCCCTTATCCATCATTCCTCCTCCCATTAGGTTCTTTCTTTTCTTAAATAAGGCACCTCTTCCCCCTTCCCCACCAGAACATTCTACTTTCTTTCCCATTATACTCCCTCCCCAATCCATTTCCCATCAGGAACTCTCTTTTCCTCTTTTTACATGAGGGCCACCATTTTCTCAGGACGACCTCTGTTTCTTCTCCCTTTACTTTCAAAACATCATTGTTTCCCATCAGGCCCCCCCAATTTCCTATTAGGGTTCCACGCCTTCCCCAATAATGACACTTTAATCTCTCCTTTCCAATCAAGGCAACCTACTTCCTTTCCCATTAAACTCTCTGCCTCCATTCTCCAACATGGCCCTCTTCCTCCCCTTCCCTTTCCACATTGATCCCTCCATTTCCCATCAGGCTGCTCTTTCTCCCGGCCAGTTATTAGATTGCCTGTTCCTACATTGACCAGTACTGTTCACTTTGAGTCATTTAGCTATGGCCACATCTGACCCAAGCTCTCCCTCCCCTGATCCAGCTGTTGTCTCAGGATTTTCTTCATGCACTGCTCCCTCCTGCATCATGACTCCCTGGGTCTTCCTTCATGTCTGCAGCCTTGGGCCTTCCTGCAAACTGCAACAAGACTTTAACTATGTCATTGACCTTCTTGTGCTTACCACTGCCACTCATCAGAGCTGTCTACCAATGACAGCACAGATAGGCACATATAGCACTACTGATTGGCACCTGGCTGTACTGCCAAATTATCTGCCTGCTTCTGTGCCAACTGCTCAGTGGCATGTAAATTATGCTGAGCCTTGTGAAGATTTACTGAATTTCTAGAAGGCCCTGATCATACACCATTGTTGCTAAAGCTCTGGGCCTTCATATCCCATCTGTTGCCATTTTGAACCCTGCCAGAGCCTTCCCCAATACCCCTGTTATTTCCCTCTCAACCCTCTCACACTAACATCCTGGGTGAGATGAGATGCTTGTTAGTTGAGCATTCCTGATAGTTGAATGCCAGATAATGGGACTTTCACTAAATAAATGTATATACATATGCATATATATATACATATACATATATAGGGATACATCTATCTATCTATCTATCTATCTATATCTATATCTATATATATATCTATATCTATATCTTAGTTTTTGGGTACTTGCCAGGTTCTTATGGCCTGGATTGGCCAGTGGCCACTGTTGGAAACAGGATGCTGGGCTTGATGGACCCTTGGTCTGACCCAGTAGGGCATTTTCTTTTGTTCTTATATTACTCCTGGGGGAATTCTATGCACAAAAACTGAAAATTCTGCAAAATTCTGCAAACTTTATATTGCTCAAAATAACACAATTCACATGACAGTCTTTAAGTAATTAACATTTTAAATTATTACAGAAAAAAATGTTTTTACTTAAAGTTGCAGAATTTTAAATATTTTGAGCAGAATTTCCCTAAAAATTCACTGTAAGAGTGTCCCTTCCACTTGCTCTCCCTACTCCCCTGGCCACTTTGCCCTCTCATGCCCCAACTCCTCCACCTGCCAATATCTCTCCCCACCTCTAGGCTCAACCCTTTCCACTCTATTGCCAGTTCCAGACTTTGACCTTGTTCTCAGTACTGCCCCTCACACAGGCTCCCTCTGTCCCTCCCTCTCTCACACACATGCTCCCTCTCTCTCTAATAAACATTTACACACCCTCATACAGGCTCCCTCGCATACACAATCCCTTCACACAGGCTAGCATCCTCACCTATACACAATCCCTTTTTCATGCACAAGAGCTCCCAATCTCTCACACACATACGCACTCCTTCACGATTTCCTCATATAGGCTCCCTCTCTCTGAAACCCACACTCAAGCATCCCCCAGCCCCCTCTCTTACCTCCCATGCTCTCTCTCACCCTCCTGCTATCTGTCACCCTCTCCTCCCCTCCACCACACCCCTCCCCTCATATAGGCTCCCTCTCTGAAACCCACAAGCATCCCCCCACTCCCCCTCTTACCATCCAAGCTGTCTCTCACCCTCCCCCACACC
Organism: Rhinatrema bivittatum; assembly: GCF_901001135.1. NCBI lineage: Eukaryota > Metazoa > Chordata > Amphibia > Gymnophiona > Rhinatrematidae > Rhinatrema > Rhinatrema bivittatum. The sequence continues at coordinate 658,491,441 of NC_042615.1, read as the reverse complement.
CCTCTCCTCTCTCACACACACATTCTCTCTCAACGGCATCCCCTTCCCCTCATATAGGCTCTCTTTCTCTGAAACCCGCACTCAAGCATCCCCCCACCCACCCTCTCTTACCTCCCATGATCTCTCTCACACCCTCCTGCTCTCTCTCACCCTCCCCACCCCCCTTTTACCAACCATGTTCTCTGTCACTCTCCCCTCTTGCACACACACACATTCTCTCTCACTGGCATGCCACGGGGCGTGCTCAGTTTGCGGAAAAGATGAAGGCCCGGGTGTGCCATTCGCAGCACACAGGGGCCTTCCCTTTTCACCACAAACGGAGTGCGTCCCATGTGCCATGGGACGTGCTCCATTTGCGGCATGCCAGGGTCTCCTCTGCTTTTTTCTGATGTGCTGTGATGCCCCTACTCTCTGTGCGCCACCTGTGCCCGCAATGACTTCGTTGTCCCGCGATGGCTGCTGTCCGTGCGCATCATGCTTCCTGTTTTGAATCCTCTTCTGGTGAGGGAGGAAATTGGTGAAGTGATGATGGAAATATGCAGGAAGGGTGACAAGGGAGGAAATCTGCGAGGTAAGGGAGGAAATCTGAGGGAAGGGGGAATTCTGTGCAAATTCTACATTACGCAGTAGCGCAGAATTCCCCCAGGAGTAATATATATATGAAAAAAGAGAGAGAGAAGCAGACAAACCCAATAACAGATATTTTTTCTAAACTGGACTATTGTAATACTCTTCTTCTGGGCCTACCTACCAACGCCATACGACCACTGCAGCTCTTGCAGAACTCTGCTGCTAGACCTTTGACTAATACAAAGAAATTTGACCATATCACTCCCATATTGAAAGAGCTTCATTGGCTCCCTATTGGCTACAGATCTCAGCACAAAGCACTTTCCCTAATTCATAAATCCCTTTACAATGAGAAGGTTGAATGGCTCAATGCAGCCCTACATTTTCACATACCAGCATGAATAACGAGATCCACTAATACTGGTCTACTACTGATCCCAACACTGAAATCTGCACATATGAACACCGTTTGAGAGAAAGCGTTATCCATTGCCGGACTTAACTTATATAACTCCCTACCACCGTACTTGAGGATGGAAACTAACATCAAAGTTTTAAGAAAGGAGTCAAAACATGGCTTTTTAATCAAGCTTTTAACAGTAACAGCTGACTTTGAGTTTATTTTTGTTTTAGTTTTTTTAGGTTTTTAGGATTTTATTTTTGATGCATAGCTGTTTTAGATTTTATTTCAGATATTTTAAGAAAAATTGATAATACGTATTTAGTTTTTCAATCGTTTATTTTAAAATGCAAATGTGTTATTGATGTCTTCCCTAGGATGTAAACCGACGTGATATGTTTTTACATGAATGGCGGTATACAAAAACGAATAAATAAATAAATAAATATATTCACATTCATTAATCACCTAACATTATTTGCCCTTGTAGCAAATTACTAAGAAGAAACAGGCCTGTCATTTCGACTGCAGAATTGTTATCAAAAAGAAAATTGCCTAATCTGGGAATTTTCAGATATGTAACTTTTTTTGCAATCTAATCTTGATGTGTTTTGTGAGCTGAAATTTCACCATGGTTCTATGTGGGTATATGGGCTTTTGAAAATTGCCCGGTGTTGAGGGTTTAACGCATAAGAGTATGAGTAGCCACAATTCTGTGCATATTTTTACAAGCATAACAAATAGGTGTTCTGTGTGCAGGGCAGAGTTGGAATAAAGATAGCCTGTATGCACAGACTTTTGATTTTCCAAAGTAGGTGTCTAAATCTACTTACACACATATATAACTTCTATCAATCAGGTGTAAATATGTGCGGATAGGTCACACTAGGTTCTGTACTTACCCGCTAATTTTCAAAGTGGAAATATACATATAAGTCCACTTTAAAAATGTGGTCTAAAGCCTGCTCTGCTCTCCCCGGACCATTGGAAATTGCTTTCAACATATTTCAGTAAATATTTGTTGGAAATCTAGCTGCTCCTTAATTATTTATTTCACTCTATTTTTTCTAAAACATATACGATCATAATTTAATTAATATTTCTTTTTTGTAGTTCAAAGATTTGGCATTTCTCTCACATGAAGTTGTCATTGCTATGAAGTATTTTCTCTCTCTCTTTTTTTTCATTTTTGTTAATGCAATAAAATGTATTATAACTATGCTAAAACAGAAATAAGACCATGGCTCCATTCTTAATTAGTATGCAGGATACAAGCATACAACCACCAAGAAATACTAAATTAGAAGTAAGGGATCCAAAGTAGCATGACCCAGTCCAATGCACTGCACAGAGGTCTGGACTGGTAAGTAACCCCAACAAGTACTATATGCTCCTTTTTGAATTAATGGTATAATATACTGTACAAAGAACTATTAGAATTTAAATAATTTCTGTGTTCCTAGTTTTAAATAGAATTGTGTACTGAATTGCCTGTTGTCAAGTATTTCTTTTGTCTATTAGCATCCATCAGGCTAAATTTCATGTACTAGAACTGTATTGCCACATCTGTTGACCTACTATTGTTCAACAGAAGACTACTGTGCCAGGAATAAAAGATAAACAAGAGGAAGTTTACTTTCACTGTTAAGAATTAATTTAGCAGGATTGGTGCAGCAAAAGTGCTAAACACAATCCCTTTACTGTTGTTTGTCAGGGTGTGTTATATCACCCTGGATTGCTTTGTCAATAATCTGCCTGGCCTGCAAGCTCAAAATCTAAGATTGCTAGAATGACTGACAGGCTGGAGATAGCTGATAATTTGAAGGAATTGGAGGTGTAAAATCTTTAAGGACCATGTGTACAGTATAAATGCCAAGATAGCTCCATATCACTCTGTACTTACAAAAGCAACAGCATTGTTAATGGCAGCCTGTCTGTCCATCAAGTTTGCTACAAGAGGATTTATCCCTCTTTCACTCCTTATCTTTCCTTGCTGTGTTTATTTCCAAACCAGCTGCAGAATAAATTACCTCTTTGCCTCCTACCCTGAGTACAATGATATGCTCTGTAGAGTCTGAGACTACAATATGGCACCTTTCAAACTCTCCTATTCCAACACTCTTCAAATTTCATGTGCATATGAATATCTATGATTTTTTTTATCTCATTTCAATTCCTGGAAATATACTTTCAGTTTATCTATTTCAAAAGTCACTGGTATTCACAAGTCATCCCTAAGAACTAGTTTAACCAGGAATCAAATACAGGAGTGATGGCACTAATGAAGCTATACTTAAAAAAAAAAAAAAGTTGATGTACTAAGCAGCAGCACTATTTTGTGTGTAATACTCGGTGTCTTTTTGCATGATAATTGGCTTCTAGGATGTACATGAAAATTCGACCAGCAGAAAGACAGTGCACACAATTTTGCTACAAAGATTTTTGTAATAAAAAAATAAATATTATAACTACAAATCAATGAGGTATAATTTTTTTTTTTGTGAACAAGGTTGTACACAGTAAATTTTGTTCATAGTTTTACTACACACTTCTAGTATCTAAGGAAAACCTTTGCATAGCTGTGCAATTTTTGCATGAATACAATTATGTTCAAAACTTTACTATTTATGAAAGTAAAAAACTTCACAAATTATGCTTCACATGCTAAATCATGAAATAGTGTATGCTATTGCAAGCAGCACACATTATTTCCCATTTTAGAATGCAAAGTGGGCTTTTTCCTCCTCAAAGTATGAAGTATGGTGTCAGTGCCTGCATTCCTTCAGGGTGTCTAATTTAAAACTATGATTACAGGTAGAAACATAATTAATTGTACAAGAAATATAATGATCTAAGCATCAATGTAAAAGACAGATTTCAGCTATGACTAACCTTAACCAAGAATATTTTTTTCATTTTATTGACTAGTATGTCATTATTTCCTAGAAGATATCATTAAACTATGAAACAATGAAGCATTGCTCACATTTAGGGCTCTGTGCAAGCTAGAAACCATCTGAGAAATTGAAACATGACCCTATAAATGGCAGGAAGGTTGATCTCCCCTATTACATGGTTACAGCTGGATTTACAGAAATCATTCAAAATTCAATACAAATGTACTTCTTTATTTCAGCAATGATAATAGGTTTCCTTTTTAAGTAAGTAACATATCCAAATGAAATGGACTACCAGTAACACAAGGAATGAAATATCTTACCATGCATCATGCAGTCACCTGTTGCACAATTCGTGCAGAATCAGATTCTAACACCCACTAAGCAGTCCAAATTAGCATTTTTAATTTCAAAGAGTTGGATGGGGTTGGTGTAAGATCATGCAAGTGTTGCAGTGTGTATGCAGTGGGGATATAACTGAAGGGAAAAGGTAAAGAGAAGGTGTTAAGAGGCTAGTATATGAGTGTCTAGGGATAATATGGCAGGGTATACATGATTTTGAGTTAGGGAGATTATGTACTGTGTAGATTTAATTATTTTATTTAATATTCTTATAGTCCAATTATCCACAAATTGTCCATTGTGGAGTACAATCAAAATACATTGTAAAGCAATGAGGATAATTTAAAAACAAATAAAAAGATAACACAAACTAAAATAAAAACCCATACTTATACATACCATCATCTAATTATATTGCTGCTATTAAGTATGATTATGTTTAGGATAGGCATCCAACAACTAAAATGCCATAATTTACAAAATTTCAAGTACTCTTTCCCATGTCTTAATTCATATAGTAGCTCATTCGATTGTATTGGCCCTATAACAGACAATGTCCTAGATCAATTTGCCTATAAATTATATACCACAATGGTAAGAACTCATAACATTTCTTGAGAAGTGGACTGCAATGCTCTTTTTGGCTCATAACAAAAAAGTTTGCCATTAAGACAAAATGAGTTTTGATAAATAGCCATAAGTAAAAGAATAAAATACTTAAATAATAAACTCTGGGTAATAGGTAGCCAATGCAACTCTTTCATGCACATTGTAACACTGTCCCTCCAATGCAAACCATAAATAACACTAACAGAAGCATTTTGCACAAATTGTGAAACTCTAATCAAATTCTTAAGCAATCCAGTATATTGGGAGTTACAGTAGTCAATGGTGCTAAGCACCATGACTTGTACCACCAAACAAAAATCCAATGATGATAAAATTGTCCTAAGGGGATAAACCAACTTCAGTTTATAGAAGGCCATGTTCACTACTTGTTTAACTATGGTGAGACCACACTTTGAATACTGTGTACAATTCTGGTCGCCACATCTCAAAAAAGATATAATTGTGATGGAGAAGGTACAGAGAAGGGCTACCAAAATGATAAGAGGAATGGAACAGCTCCCCTATGAGGAAAGACTAAAGAGGTTAGGACTTTTCAGCTTGGAGAAGAGACGGCTGAGGGGGGATATGATAGAGGTGTTTAAAATCATAAGAGGTCTAGAACGGGTAGATGTGAATCGGTTATTTACTCTTTCGGATAATAGAAAGACTAGGGGGCACTCCATGAAGTTAGCATGTGGCACATTTAAAACTAATCGGAGAAAGTTCTTTTTCACTCAACGCATAATTAAACTCTGGAATTTGTTGCCAGAGGATGTGGTTAGTGCAGTTAGTATAGCTGTGTTTAAAAAAGGATTGGATAAGTTCTTGGAGGAGAAGTCCATTACCTGCTATTAATTAAGTTGACTTAGAAAATAGCCACTGCTATTACTAGCAACGGTAACATGGAATATACTTAATTTTTGGGTATTTGCCAGGTTCTTATGGCCTGGATTGGCCACTGTTGGAAACAGGATGCTGGGCTTGATGGACCCTTGGTCTGACCCAGTATGGCATGTTCTTATGTTCTTAACCTGGAATACACTATGAAGTTAGTTCAAGCATTCAGAAAATAAAGTAACAAACATTTAAAAGATAAAACAAACCACCCAAGGCATCTTTAAACAGATAGTGTCATATGGCCCTATTCCTGACCCCATGAAAGGGCCCTCAAAGGAGCAGGCTCTTTGGCAGGCCCTTCAGAGAAGAGCTGCTGGTGGTGGCCTGATTATGGGCATCCTCCTTTATCCAGTCCATGGCAATACTGAATGATTTCATGGGTGGGCAGGTGGTGATACTTCAGTTAGGCCAATGGCAGATCGAATGAATGAGCAGGGAAGAGAAGAAATAATTCCTGGGAAACAGAAGAGAATCACAGCATCAGTAATCAGTGAGGTAATTAAATGACAGGAATACAATATAACTATATAAGCAATGACAGGAAAATGTAAAAGCACGAACACTGATCATGTAAAGTGCACACTATTAGATGGAAGGGGACATAGATAGAGCCCTATCCACAGCAGGTCCTAAGCAATGGAACACTCTCCCACCTGACCTCTGACAGGACCCCTGCCAAATCTCTTTCAAGAAAAAACTCAAAACTTGGTTATTCAAACTAGCATTCCCAGATCCCGCATATTAACCAATGGAGGTGGTTCTCAATGGAGGTGGTTCTCAATGGAGGTGGCTGACAAAATTAAAGCTAAAAGAACAGCATTCAAGAAATATAAAGGATCCCAAAGGGAGGAGCACAAAGAAGAATATTTGTATCAACTGAGGGAGACAAAGAAATTAATCAAGTTGGCAAAGAGTCAAGCGGAAGAGAGGATTGCCAAGGAGATAAAAAATGGTGACAAAACATTTTTCAGATACATCAGCGAAAAGAGAAAGGTCCAAAGTGGTATAGTGAAATTGAAAGGTGGTAATGATCAATGTGTAGAGAGAGACGAAGAAATGGCAGAAATATTAAACGAATACTTCAGCTCTGTGTTCACTAAAGAAGACCCTGGAGAAGGACCATCTCTAAACAACAAGAAACTGGAGGGAAGGGGAATAGATGAAAATCCTTTTACAGTAGAAAATGTGTGGGAAGAACTAAAGAACCTGAAAGTGGACAAAGCCATGGGGCCTGATGGGATTCATCCAAGGATATTGAGGGAGCTCAGAGATGTTCTGGCGGGTCCGCTGTGTGACCTGTTCAATAGATCCCTAGAAACGGGAGTGGTGCCGAATGATTGGAGAAGAGCGGTGGTGGTCCCGCTTCACAAGAGTGGGAACAGGGAAGAGGCAGGCAACTACAGACCGGTTAGCCTCACTTCGGTGGTGGGAAAAGTAATGGAGTCACTGCTGAAAGAGAGAATAGTCAACTATCTACAGTCTGGAGAATTGATGGACCAGAGGCAGCATGGATTCACCAGGGGAAGATCCTGTCAGACAAATTTGATTGACTTTTTTGACTGGGTAACCAAGGAATTGGATCAAGGAAGAGCACTAGATGTCATCTACTTGGATTTCAGCAAAGCTTTTGATACGGTTCCGCACAGGAGACTGGTGAATAAAACGAGAAGCTTGGGAGTGAGTGCCGATGTGGTGACCTGGATTGCAAATTGGTTGATGGACAGAAAACAATGTGTGATGGTAAATGGAGCCTTCTCTGAAGAGAGAGCGGTTTTAAGTGGTGTGCCGCAAGGATCGGTGTTGGGACCGGTCCTGTTCAATATCTTTGTGAGCGACATTGCGGACGGGATAGAAGGTAAGGTTTGTCTTTTTGCGGATGACACTAAGATCTGCAACAGAGTGGACACGCCGGAAGGAGTGGAGAGAATGAGACGGGATCTAAGGAAACTGGAAGAGTGGTCGAAGATATGGCAGCTGAGATTCAATGCCAAGAAGTGCAAAGTCATGCATATGGGGAGTGGAAATCCGAATGAACTGTATTCGATGGGGGGGGAAAGGCTGATGTGCACGGAGCAGGAGAGGGACCTTGGGGTGATAGTGTCTAATGATGTGAAGACAGCGAAACAATGCGACAAGGTGATAGCAAAAGCCAGAAGAATGCTGGGCTGCATAGAGAGAGGAATATCAAGTAAGAAAAGGGAAGTGATTATTCCCTTGTACAGGTCCTTGGTGAGGCCTCACCTGGAGTACTGTGTTCAGTTCTGGAGACCGTATCTACAAAAAGACAAAGACAAGATGGAAGCGGTACAGAGAAGGGCGACCAGGAAGGTGGAGGATCTTCATAGGATGACGTACGAGGAGAGATTGAAGAATCTAAATATGTACACCCTGGAGGAGAGGAGGAGCAGAGGTGATATGATACAGACTTTCAGATACTTGAAAGGTTTTAATGATCCAAAAACAACGACAAACCTCTTCCGTAGGAAAATAATCAGCAGAACCAGGGGTCACGATTTGAGGCTCCAGGGAGGAAGATTCAGAACCAATGTCAGGAAGTATTTCTTCACGGAGAGGGTGGTGGATGCCTGGAATGCCCTTCCGGAGGAAGTGGTGAAGACCAGAACTGTGAAAGACTTCAAAGGGGCGTGGGATAAACACTGCGGATCCATAAAGTCAAGAGGCCGCCAATGAAGAGTGGGTGACTCGCCAGAATGATGGCTATTGACACAATACCCTTATTAAATAAACATACACATGCTTACTGTGACTCCTACATCGCTCTAAGCTTCAACAGCAAGAGGTAATGGAAAAAAGGATTTGCACTCATAAAGAGGGGAGTAGCTGGCTTGTTACGGCGGTTACTACCCCAAACCAAATATGCCTGATACTTCACTTTCAATGCATATACAGCATAGCTCTCTGCTTCAATGACAGGGGAGAAGAATAACTGATACTTCACACATCCAGCAGAGCTCTCTGCTACAACGGCAAAGGAGAAGAAAAAGGGTTCGCACTCAAAACGCGGGGAGTAGCTGGCTTGTTACGGCAGTTACTACCCCAAACCAAATGTGCCTGATACTTCACTTTCCATGCATATCCAGCATGGTTCTCTGCTAGGGGTGTGCATTCGGATTGACCGCATTAGTAAAACGCAACTCATATTTTTTTTTTACTTAAAAAATTGATTCGACATAAACGATCGGATTTCCCACATATCGAACATAGATATGTTCGATATGTGGGAAATCGCGATTGTTGAGCCAAAATAAAAATATAAACCCCCTCACCCTCCTTAATCCCCCCCCCGACTTACCACAACTCCCTGGTGATGGAGCGAGGAGTGAGGACACCATTTCTGCAATCCTTGGCGAGAAGCATGTGACGTTGGCGGCACGTCGAGTGACGCCGGCGTCACGTGATTCCCGGCGTGATTCCCGGCGTCGCGTCACTCAGACGCGACGTCACGTGATTCCCGGCAAGTTCGCGCCGGACGGCTCGTTCGGCCCAAAAAGAACTTTTGGCCAGCTTGGGGGGGTCAGGAGGCCCCCCCAAGCTGGCCAAAAGTTCTTTTTGGGCCGAACGAGCCGTCCGGCGCGAACGAGCCGGGAATCACGTGACGCCGCGTCACTCGACGTGCCACCGACGTCACATGCTTCTCGCCAAGGATTGCAGAAATGACGTCCTCCCTCCTCGCTCGATCACCAGGGAGTTGTGGTAAGTCTGGGGGGGGGATTAAGGAGGGTGAGGGGGTTTAAATTTTTTTTTTGCACATATGTACATATACCCAACTCATTGGATTTTTTTTATGTCCATATTGGCCGCAAGTGGGACCCCCTTTCGGACATAAAAAATATGAACATAAAATTTTGCTCTGCACATCCCTATTCTCTGCTGCATCGGCATGGGAGAAAGACTGATACATCACGCATTTCCAGCATAGCTCTCTGCTTCAACGGCAGGGGGAAAAAAAACAAAAACCAAAAACAAAAAACTGATGCTTCACGCATATCCTGCATAGCTTCAACGACAGGGGTGAAGAAAAAAAAAAAAGGATTCGCAATCACAAAGCGAGGAGTAGCTGGCTTGTTACGGCGGTTACTACCCCAACCAAATGTGCCTGATACTTCACTTTCAAGGCATATCCAGCATGGCTCTCTGCTTCTACAGCAGGGGAGAAGAAAAAAAAAACCAACAAGAGCTGTACAACATAGTCTAGGTAAAACAAATAAGCATGGGTGTAGCTTGCTTATCGCAGCGGTTACTGCCCCTACTACCCCTAACTAATCAAGCTAGATATTTCACTTGCATGCAGCTCCATCACTGCTCTCTACATTAATGGTGGGGGTGGAAGGGGAATAGAACAAGGAGCTAAGAGTAACAGATAAGAATGAGAGAAAAAATGTGTGAGGCTTGCTGGGCAGACTGGATGGGCCATTTGGTCTTCTTCTGCCGTCATTTCTATGTTTCTATGTTTCTATGTTTCTATATTCTCACCTTATTTCTCACCCAGCCCATTCTCCCTAAAAGTTTGACTTGACACTATGCGCTCTCAAACTCGCTCTTCCTCACCCTAATCTCACGTTCCCCTTTTGAGATCCACAGACTCCCTCTGTCCTTTGCAATCACTTGGTACCACATCCTCTTCCTCTCTCCCTTTAATTCAACCTAGCCCAAGTACTTGAATCCACCGCTTGTATAAATGTTTTGCTATGTGATTTCAATCTGTTTAAATTATTATTTAAGTTTTAAATTGTTACTTAAGTTGCACACTGTTACTTAAAGTTTGCTTAGATATATCTTGTTCTTTGTAAAGCCCACAGGCAAGTTCTTACTGTTCATTGTAAACCGGTTTGATTTGTATCCAATGCAAGAAGATCGGTATATAAAAGCTAAAAATAAATAAATAAATATATAAATAAATAAATAAATAGGGAGGCACTGAAAGATCAAACAAATCCTGACACTGAGTCCAACTCTAATCCCATATTACAAATGGGGCGCCATCAAATAAAATACCATTGAAATTAATCTTCTGCATGTCAAATAATAATCCTTTGGCCTTGCCACCACCTAATGATGTGGGCTTCCCATAGCTTAGAGAATTTCCCCTTGCCTACACTTCTCCCAAAAAAGGAGTACTTTCTAACAGCCTGTATGTTCATGCACATCACATCATGCAGCATGTGAGCACATGATACGACACACAATTGCTATTCTCTTTACAGGTGAGAACTCCTCATTGCTGTAAGAGGAGGCAGAGGAAGAAGAAGATGGCAATCAGGCCCTGCATCAGCCTCAGTTGCTACTGCTGGGGAAGAGTAGAATGTTCCTCCCCCACCCTTTTCATCACCAGGGGTCTCTGCAGTGACTTTTCACCCCCTCTATTCTCAACCAGCAGGGCCTAGGCCTGAAGGGCCACAGATCCCTTTCCCCATCCCTGTAGGGCCTCCTTCCTATTATGCCCCAGGATCTATGAATGATGGGACTCAGTGGCCAGCTGTTGCTGGCCAAGGGAGGCAAGAATCCTCCTCTAACCATCTGACTATCAACTGCTGCCTTGCCAGAAGCTCCTGATACTTGCTCATTGTCTGAAGAACATGCTATTAAATGAAATCACAGCATGGAAGATAAGGAGCGCACTTGAGATGGACCTTTCTGAATCACTACTCTTTACAACTTGTGCTATAGATGTCCTGTTAGGAGCTGCTTTCAGCTGCAGAAGGCAGCTGCTTACAGGTCTTTTAAGAAATTTCAGTGTCCCATGGACTTCTTATGTAACAGAAAAGAAATGCTATATTTCTCATACTACAGAGATGCAATGTTATTTTTGTGCACCCTTGTGTTGGGTTGAGGTTGATGCAACCTATAAAGAAGGCCCTGTAGGTCCTCACTGCCAACTGGCAGAGCAGACGGTGCAGACTGGACTGTAACTTTGCCTATACCAGCCCCTTTCCCTTTGGGTTGAGCCTTTGGGTTCCAGGGCCAGCAGGTCCTAGGCAGCAGTCTCTGAGGCATAGGTAAAAGAGTTGCTTCAGTGTCTGGCTGCAGCCAAGGTAGACAACAGGCAAGGATGGTCTTGGTTCAGGCTGAGGTCAAGGCAAGTGGAAAACAAGGATTGGTGTGGTCAAGGCTGAAGTCAGGCAGGTGGCAAACAAGGGTAAATGAGGCACAGGCTATGATCAATTCCAAGAAATCAGTCTGAGGGTTGAAAGATGATGGAAAGGCTGAAGAAGAAGGACACTAAGAAAACAACTAGTACTTCTGCTAAGGTAGTCAACCTGTTGCTGAGGCACTGTAGCATTACACGACCAGGGTATAAATGCCTGGCCATGTGACATCATCTGGAGGCACCAGCCAGTGTTGTTCCCACTGTCGGGCTTTTAACTGTTGGTGCACACATAAAGGAGGGCCTGGCAGTCAATCATGGTGGCATCTCTGTATGCATAGCATGGCAGGGTTTTGGGCCACTCGTAGCAGCAGGACATGCATGTCTGGGTGGCATGGGATGAGTGACCTGGCTTGTGGGGGCAGCCCGCAAGCTGACAAGCATATCAGTACCCCATGCTAGCCTCCTCCTCAGGACCCAAGGCTTGAGTTTGGAGGGAAATCATTTGTGGGAATTCTTATATTAGCTGTGGTGCCTTGAGATTTATGGCAGGTTCCCACAAGTTCTCCCTGGGCCAAAATGCTTCCAGGTTATGAGGTATTCTAATTTATTACACATCCTGTGGGAATCCAAGATTATCTCTACTTCAAACTGGGTGTCTTCTTCCACTGCCACATCCGAGGATGTGGGAGGCTTCCTGGAGGGCCAGAAAAGGATCAACGGTTTCAGTAGGGAGACATGGAAGATGTTGTGGATCCTGAGGGTATTGAGAAGCTTCAATTGGTAAGTACCGGGACCTAGTTGCTTTTGAATGGGGTAGGGTCCAATTAATCATGTTCCTAGGTGAAGTGGAGGGGCCTGGAGATGAAGATGCTGGGGGTTCAGGCATATTAGATCACCCTTTTTGAATTGTGGTGCTATTTGGCATAGGTGTTTTCTGTATATAATCTGAAATGGAGAGGAACCAGTAGCACTGCTCACGAGGCTGTTGTGGGAAAATTCTGCCCATGGAAGTAGAAGGACCAAATTGTCCTCCTTTGGTTGACATACGGCTGGGGAAAGGTCTTGAGGACCTGGTTGATTCTTTCAATCTGCCCATTGCCCTGGAGATGGTAGAACATAGTGAATTCCAGGGAGATGCCCAACTTGCGGCAGAGAACCTTCTAATAGCGGGCTGCAAATTGAACACCTCTGTTGGTCAGAATGTGGGATGGCAAGCCATGCAGTCAGAAAACATGTTGAACAAATAGGCAGACTAGTTCAGAAGCTGAGGGGAGACCAGCAATAGGTACACATTGAACCATTTTAGAAAATCTATCCACTATGATCCATATCACAGTGGAACCGTATGATAGTGGGCGATCAACAATGAAGTCTGTGGGTATGTGGATCCAGGGTTCCCTGGGGGCTGGCAATGGATATAACAGCCCCCAGGATCAGGCACAATTAGCTAAATTCTATGCACAAGTTGGACAGAACCTCATGTAGTCTGTCACATTCTCCTTGAAGCGTGGCCACCAATAGTGTTGCAGAAGGAGCTCAAGAGTTCATGCCATGAGAGTCATGCACTCACTTCAACACCTTTTCCTGGAACCTCTTGGGAACAACCGTTTTCCCTGCAGGGATGGAAGTAAAAGAAGCAAGGATTATCCTTGCAGGATTAATATGTCGCAGGGGCCTCTAAGGCATCTTCAGTCAGAAAGGAAATGCATCTGCTCAGAGGTTCTTCTCTGCCAGTTTGTAGCGGAGCTTGAAGTCAAATCAAGAAGAGGGACCAGTGAACCTGCAGGAGGTTAAGGCATTGGGCCTGTGGAAGGTACTCTAAATTTTTATGATCTGTATAAATGGTGATCTTATGTTGAGACCCTTCTGAGAGGTGCCACTACTCCTCAAAAGCGAGTTTAACTGCTAGAATTTCTCTGTCTCCGACTGTATAATTCTTCTCTGCTAGTGAAAATTTCCTGGAGAAGAAAGAGCATGGGATTTTTCTGTGCTGTGTTGACTGAGGATACTCCAACCCTAAGGGATGAGGCATTTACATCAAGCACAAAAGGACAGAAGGTTACTGAGTGCTGGAGACAGTGTCCTTGGGTGAACTCCTGTTTAAGCATCTGAAACGCTTTGATAGTTTCCGGGGGCCAGTTTCTGGTATCTGCACCTTTTCATATAAGGACCGTGAGTGGTGCTGTGATGGTGGAGTATCTATGGTTGAACTGCAAATAGCAATTGGCAAAGCTAAGAAACCTTTGTAAAGCTTGCAGACCCACGGGCTGGGGCCAATCTGTTTTGCGGTATCCATACATAGACCAGTACTGGAGATATTGTAACCCAGGATAGGTAGTTGTTCTTGCTCAGAGAGCCAATGCTCCAACTTGGCATACAGATGGTATATGCATAGATGCTGGAATACTTGTTTCACATGGGATCTATGAGAAGACAGAGACTGGGAAAGATAAGGATGTCATCTAGATATACTACTATGGAGGAGTATAGGAGGTCCCAAAAGATGTCATTCATCATCTTTAGGAAGACTGTTGGGGCATTGTAAGGTCAAAGGGCATTACTAAGTATTCGTAGTCACATCCCTTATATTAAAGGCAGTCTTCCATTCATTTCCTTGCTTAATTCGGATGAGGTTCTATGCTCCCCGCGAGGTCTAATTTGGTAAAGACCAGGGTTTCTGCAGTCAATCAAATAGCTCGGATAGCAACTGTAGGGGTTAGGAATCCTTTTTGTGATAGCATTAAGGCCTCTGCAGTATATACAGGACCGGAGTGTTCCATCCCTTTTTGCTATAAAGAAGTAACCTGCTCGAGTGGGTGAGGAAGATGGGCAGATAAAGCCTATAGCAAGATATTCTTGGATATATTCACTCATAGCCTTGGTCTCAGTCTCCAAGAGAGGTACATTATGCCTCATAGAGGGTTCTTGACAGGGAAGAGCTCGATCCCACGGTCGTAGAAGCGATGAGGAAGCAATGTCTCAACTTGCTGCTTGGAGAATATGTCTCGATATTCCATGTATTAGGGAAGTAGACCTGTCTGAGTAGCATTAATGGTGATGTTAGACGGAGGAACGACAGAGGTGAGGCAAGAAGAAGAACAAGACAGCATCTGCCAGGTCTGACATTAGGCCTGGGTCCAGGCCAAGGCCCTGGCATTCGGGCCTAGCTTCCAGATCAGGACCTGGCTCAGGGTCTGGGTCTTGGCCTAGTCTGAAGCCGAGGCCCCAAGACCCATCCTCTGTGATGGGCCTTAGCATTAGGACCCAGTCTCTTGACCGGGCCATGGTGTTGAACCTGGGTCTGGATTTTGGTGTAGGGCTAGACACAGGCATTGGGTTATGGCTGCTTCACCAGGTCCTAGTGTCAGAACTGAGTTTGGGTCTCGGTTTATCCCAGGTCCAGGCAGTGGGTCTCGGTATCCGTGCTGAGCCCTGGAATTGGGCCTGCACCTGGGCTGAGATCCTGGCATTGGGACCTAGCCTCCAGTCTACATCCCAGCATCAAGCCTAGGCCGAGGTGTCAGGACCAGTTCTTGAAGCCTGAGCTTTGTGTAGTCCAGGCTGACCTACCACAGACTAGACCAAGGCCTGGTCAGTGGATTACTGATGGACTTGGTAAGTGGGGTCGGGAAGGATCCTGGCCCTGGAATTTTTTTGGGTGGGAGAGACAGACAGATTCAAGAGGCTCCATTTCTTTTTTTTTAATTTGCTTTTGGGGTGTTATTTATTTAATGTTTATTTTGTTTTGTAAATTAAATAAAATAAAATGAACATTAAACAAAATGAAATTCATGGAAAAAAACACCCCAATAACAAAATTAAAAAATGAAATGATTTTTTTACCCTTGTACACCCCTGCTGATTTCTCATCTATACAGATAGAAGAATTCAAGAAGAAGGCCCAGGAGCTGAACTGCCTGGAGGGAGAATGGTTAGAGCAGCAGACTGGCAGGCAGGAGGTAGCTGGAGCTAAGTTCTCATAATGCCCAACAGAGAGATGTGAACATAGTTTTTTATTTACTACTTTCATCACATACCCCATATTGCCCTGCCAGGCAACATAACACGGTCACAGTCATCAGCTTGTGCCTCCTTCACATAAGGTGCCATCCATCTTGAACTCATAGGGGTTTATTTAGTTAACTGGAGGACACAGCAGAACCTCTGGGCCCACCTTGCCATGAAGCACTACTTTTACAGCATTCACAAGTCAACTATATAAATAAGAAGTGTGTTAAAACTAACTTGAAGTACCATTACCAGGGAATCTCTGACTCCCTTCCAACAAACTCTTTTGCTATATGGTTACATCATGGTCATCCATGGGTTGAAATCCAAGGCACATTCCAACAAATATCATCCTGCCTTAGGGCAAACCTCAGAGCCATTATTAATATGTAGGGGGCAGTATGTTGTAAAGGACAGCTGTACAGAAGCTTTTGTTTCTGTTAGAACCTAAACCCGAAAACAAACCTTGTCACCCACTTATATTTTTATAGTATTTTAGACAGCAATAAATAGATATTTCTTTTTCTTTGTAGGACCTTCAAGAGTACAGTTTATATTATGCACAAACTGCATTTACCTATAGGTCCAACTTCACTTTATTATTTTATTATGTTTCTTATTTTCATAAAATCTGTTAGCAGATCTCTGGATCTCTCAAATAAACACTGTACTGAAGTCCAAGATGGAGCAATCTTTCTAAGTGACTTGGGGTGACGATTAGAATGTCAAGTTAAGTTTGAATTTTGAGTCTGTCCTTTTTGAAAAAAATAGTCACATAGAAAGATTGTTCCATCTTGGACTTCAGTACGGTGTTCATTGGTGGGCCCCTGTCACATGGTAGGAGCAATGGACAGCCGGCGCCATCTTGTGCTCCTACCATGTGACAGGGGCTGACCAATGGCACCGGTAGCCCCTGTGACATAGTAAGGGCAAAGGCTATTGGCACCATTTTGAATACCAGCAGCCGATGGCCCGAGTGCAGGAGAATGCTCCAGGACCCCCGCTAGACCACCAGGGACTTTTGGCAAGTCTTGGGGGGGTCAGGAGGGTGGGGGTTGTAGTTAATTAAATGTAAAGGGTTGGGATGGGGTTTTTTTTAAACTTTAATGGGAAACGAATACCATACATAACTAATGGACAGATCGGGGTCCCCCAAAAATGGATGTAACAGATTTGGGTCCTGACGAATACAAATACCGAATCGAACTGATGCAAACATCAACCTTCATGAAAAGCAAGCAGCACTACTTGTGCTGCTTGCTTTTCATGAAGGTTGATGTTTGCATCGTCATCTTTCCCATATCATTAGGGATGTGAATCGTTTTTGAACGATTAAAATTATCGTCAGATAATTTTAAAATCGTCCAAAATTGTTAGAGTGCACGATACAATACAAATGCCCCCGATTTATCGTCAGGGGCATTTGTATTGTATCGTTAAATAGGGCGCGGGAAAACTGGCACACCAAAACAACCCTAAAACCCACCCGACCCTTTAAAACAAATCCCCCACCCTCCCGAACCCCCCCAAAATGTTTTAAATTACCTGGGGTCCAGTGGGGGGGTCCCGGCGTGATCTCCCGCTCTCTGGCCACGGCTGCATTAAGAGAAATGGCGCTGGTGGCCCTTTGCCCTTAGCATGTGACAGGGCAAAGGTAGCGCCGGTGCCATTTTGGTTCCTGGCTCCCGACGTCACGCATGCAGGAGATCGCTCCCGGACCCCCGCTGGACCCCCAGGGACTTTTGGCCAGCTTGGGGGGCCTCCTGACCCCCACAAGACTTGCCAAAAGTCCAGCGGGGGTCCGGGAGCGACCTCCTGCACGTGGGCCATATTGCCAATATTAAAAATGGCGCTGGCGCTACCTTTGCCCTCACTATGTCATACGGGCGATGGTCGCCCGTATGACACGCGTGACGTCGGGAGCCAGGAACCAAAATGGCGCTGGCGCTACCTTTGCCCTGTCACATGATAAGGGCAAAGGGCCACCGGCACCATTTCTCTTAACGCAGCCGTGGCCAGAGAGCTGGAGATCGCGCCGGGACCACCCCACTGGACCCCAGGTAATTTAAAACATTTTGGGGGGGTTCGGGAGGGTGGGGGATTTGTTTTAAAGGTTCGGGGTGGGTTTTAGGGTTGTTTTGGTGTGCCGGTTTTCCCGCCCTCCCCCGATTTACGATTTTTAACGATTAAAAAAAAACACGACGATCAGATTTCCCCCCCCCTCCAGCCAAAATCGATCGTTAAGACGATCGATCACACAATTCACACCCCTACATATCATAGAACTGGAGGCTAAGATACTACTGAATAACCTTCCCAAATTTTCTTTGGCTACTGGCTCTTCACAGTCTTCTGGGATCGAGAATCCCAGACAAGATTCTTCCTTTGAATCAGTTGGTGAAGAAATGAAAGAGGAGCTCAATGCTGGTTCGGGGCGTTTCACGTCTGCCCCCCCCCCCCCCCCCCCCAAGCCCTGCTAATGTCAGTCTTGGATGACTCTCTCATCTTTTGCCTTTGCTCCAAAACAAGGCAAAGAAGAACAGGGAGTAGTGGTATATGCTTTCCAAAATTCAATTTATTCTGCTTTAATTTGCCTTCCTCTTCTGCCATTCTGGACCTAGCATGATAGAAAGTCCTGACATAATAAAATTTGTTGAAATGCACTGCGTACTGGCGTTTTGGATATTACAAATTAATTTATTGATACTATAACTGTACCTCTACTCATAGTATCACGCATTGTATTGTGACTCTCTCTTACATACACACATATACAGACACATATACTGTGCAATTGTACTGTGCTCAGTACAAGAGTGCTGACTTCACCAAACAAAAAACTGTTATCCTCTAACAGACCGAAACCCCCCCCCCCCCCTAATAGTTAACCTGGTAAGACTCTTCTCTTCAGTCTCTGAGCTTGCACTTATCTCATTGGTGTCTAGATAGAGCCAAAACAATTGCTAGTACTTCCACAACTGCAATCTCAAAATTGCCTCCCACCCTGACCATCCCCCAATGAAGAGAAACATCTGAATCAGCAACAGTGTACTGCCTATCTTTCTGATACAGTGAATGAGACTACTGCAGAAAGAGACAATTAGAAGCAACACTTTACTAGTGCCAAATCCAAAGGTTAAGCTTTTATAAAACTCTGTAAGTCCTTCTCTGCACAGAGATAGAGAGAAAATATAGACTGCTTCTTGTAAATGCTTGGACTTTATTGTGGAAGGTCATCAGTGTTACTTGATTCAGAATGCAGCAATAGGCTAGTTAAAAAGATGCTGTACCATAATTTGTCCTCTGTATATTCTCCTTGCCAACTTTTCTTGGTTTGCTCTGACAAGGTGGTGAGGTCACACAGGCAAGAGCTGAGTGCTGTAGATATGACGATTTTCACAGCAGTTCAAAGCCTGAAACTTCAATGGGCTATTGAAATGAATGGGAAGCATCAATGAATAGTATGAAGAGTATTTGTTTCATTCATGGGACTCTCCTTTTATTTTGTGTGGCCACAAATTAAATATGGGCTCATTTGTTATGTTTTATCGATTCATTTAAAGCAAATGTACATCCCTACCTCTTATTGAGATTGGATTTAGGACCCAATAAAGATCTAGGTTTCCTAATTAGAAATGTGAATCGGAATCGGTTCTGATTCCGGTTCCGAATCACATCATGATTTTTTTTTCGTCTGGCCCGATCGGGCTTTTTTTATCGGCTGCGCCCGAGCCAATAAAAAAAAACCCACCCCGACCTTTTAAAACTAATCCCTTAGCTTCCCCCACCCCCCAAAACTTTTTTCAGGTACCTGGTGGTCCAGTGGGGGTCCTGGGAGCGATCTCCCACTCTCGGGCTGATGGCTGCCACTAATAAAAATGGCGCTAATGGTCCTTTGCCCTTACCATGTGACAGGGTATCCGTGCCATTAGCCGGCCCCTGTCACATGGTAGGAGCACTGGATGGCCCGTGCCATTTTTAAAGATGGCACCGGCCATCCAGTGCTCCCTCCATGTGACAGGGGCCGGCCAATGGCATGGATACCCTGTCACATGGCAAGGGCAAAGGGCTATTGGCGCCATTTTGATTAGTGGCAGCCGACAGCCCGAGAGCGGGAGATTGCTCCCGGGACCCCCACTGGACCACCAGGTACCTGTGAAAAGTTTTTTGGGGGGTTGGGATAGTGGGGGAAGCTAAGGGATTAGTTTCAAAGGGTCGGGGTGGGTTTAGGGATTATATTTGTGTGCCGTTTTTCCCGCCCTCCCCCAAAATGATGCCATGAACAATATCATGGGGTTTTCCTATCGGTTTCGGGGAGCCCCCGATTTCTGACGATTTTGAAAATATCGTATGATATTTTCAATCGTCCGAAATATGATTCACATCCCTATTCCTAATACATTATGAACCATAAAATTATATTGCCTGTCACCTCCTGATCACCCATCAAATTTCCCTTGTCCATTCTTCCCACATCCTTTCCTCTTATCATTGGAGTTATTTTATGATTAAATTATTGCAAACATGCTAGTTTATATTTCCTGGTAAAATTTAATCTTTTGCTGATTTGGATTCTGTCCTGATGATGTTGTGGGAGTCTCAGTTTAGTGGACCCTTGGGCCGACCTGCTGGAGACTGGGAGTAGATGGTCAATGTCTCTAATGAATAGCAGACTGGGAGGCAGATGTTCAGGCAGGACGTAGAAGCTCTTCACCCTGGAAGCTGGTACTCCCCGGGGAGGAGCCCGTAGGAGCCCAACTGCTGGGACTTAGGTGGCTTCACCCTTGGAAGCCGAAGCCCCCCCCCCCCCCCCCCGGGAGGCACCCGTAGGAGCCTGGCCGCTGGGACTTAGGTGGGTTGTGGATCAGGACAGGTAACTGGAACCAGACTAGGACAGTAGCAATACTGTAACTGGGTTCAGGTTTTGGAACCAGGCAGGAACTATAGCAGGACTCAGGTACTGGAACCAGGCAGGAACTGTAGCAGGTAAATAGGAACCAAGCAGGTACTGTAGCAGGCAGGCAGGAACCAAGCAGGTACTGTAGCAAGCAGACAGGAACCAAGCAGGTACTGTAGCTGGCAGGCAGGAACCAAGCAGGTACTATAGCAGGAACAGAGCGACGAAGCCAAGCGAGTCATTCCGGGGCACAGCCCAACAGGAAACCGGAAAGCTAACCCATTGCAAGGCGAAGACTGGATGGCCGTGGCCGGCTTATCAAGGCCGCGGCGTCTGACATCAGGAGCTGGGCGGAGTCACCACTGGGGGGAAACGGGCCAGAAAGGCGCCCAAGTGGCGCGCGCACGCACCTAGGAGCAAGGCGTCCTCAGGCACCTTCGCAGTGATGCAGCCCCAGTGGGGACACCGCCAAACAGGCCGCAAGCCAGGGCTCTGGAGGTGGGAGCAGGTCCGGGAACAAGGAGGTAAGGGCCTGGCCACGGTGTTTGCAGCCAGGACCGCAACAGATGAAGAGAATATTAGATCTTGAAAGCTAATCAAGAAATGTATCATTATCATATATATTTATATATATATATTTATATATATAGACATTGTTTTTATTTGTTAACCTTTATTTCTGTGTTTCTCTGAGAAATATAACCAGAAACTGATCTATACATATGGAGAAAGCTGAATGACTTATTCCAGATATGATTGCTAGAGGTGTTCGGAATGTGCTGATGGCAAAAAAAAGGCTAGGGCCCATAATGACCTTGAGGTGTACTGGCAAGGCTACTGGGCTTGATGGACCTTTGGTCTGACCCAGTATGGCAAGTTTTATGTTCTTTTGTTCTTAGTACATGTGAACATCCAAACCATGCCCCAACGTGCCCCAAACATGTCTACTTTTTACGCCTTTACTTTCATGTGTAAATATGTGTTTTCATGTACTCTGCTTGTTTTTAAAATTGCTTGTAAGTGCACATGCTAAACATATATTCATACAAGGCTTTATTTTTTAAGTGAAAGCACTTGGAGATGTATTCCATACTCTATAATTTTTCTTTTAAAATAAAGTAGCATAAACAAAGCATTATAAAAGCACACGCTTGACTTGCACCCACTATTTGTGGGAGCAGCTATGAAGGAATATAATAGCACACATACCTTTCAAAATGCCAAGTTCAAGTCTTATTCCTCCAACCTAACCATGCCCTAGAATGCTTCTATTTCACCCACATAACCCAGTGCATTTGCTATAGAAATAGGGAGAAGAGAGGAGTTTCCAGCCAGATCAGTTTACTCATGTACATTGTTATTTACCATGGCAAAAGACTAAAAATTCTCTTCCTAAGTGTTTTATCAAATGACACATTCTCTAAATCAGATGGAAGAATTAGTCACCAACAGTCATATTACAATGGTATGACAGCCATGGTATCTAAATTGCCCTCTTGCTATCTTGATAGGTTGTAGTTTGAAATCATTGAGATCAGCTCAAATGAACTTAATAATAATATTTCTTTGGAATCCTATCAGCAAACAAATATAAGATAGCTTATGACAAATCACATGTATGTATAGATTATGGAATAGTACACACCAGTGATTTAACTTTTCTGACAGTCTTAGAAGTGGTTATATACAGTCCCTAGTAACAAATGTGATTCTTTCATCATTTTGGCACTCAGTGTGGTCAATAGGGATTTCCTGTCTATTCCAGAGATTTTGTGCATGTCTGAGGTTATCTTGTCCTCCCTATATCCTCACTCTTTCTTTGCTTAAGGGGTGTACTTACCGTGGTGCAATCGTTAGTAATCCTTTTTTTTTTTTATAATCACCTGGGAGAAGGGAAGTTCATTCTTTAATGCTTCAGGGTGAAAACTAAACGCTAATGGAAGAATGTTACTTGTTGTAGGCTTCCTAAATGAACGAGTAACAAATGTTCCTTCCTTGATACTAATTGTAACATCCAGAAAGCAAATCTCTTGTTTACTCCATTCCAATAATAAAATAAAACTGGTGAGGGAGCTGTTAAGATTTCAAAGGAGGTAAAGAAGGCCATCTTCCCCCCCTCCCCCACCACCTTTCCCAATGAAAAAAGTATCAGTGCTTCACCTTTCAATGATAGGATCCCTCTAACTGAAGTTGGCTAGAACATTGTCATGTTGATATTTAAATCTGTACAAATGATCTTTGGGATGTAGGCATCAAAACCTACAATGACTTTCTCACAAAACAATAGCATGTGGGACATGTTTTCCTACAGTATTTTTTTTTTTTTTTTACCTCACAGCAACCCCCAATAAAAGCATTCTACAAACAGTGAGATAACTCCAAATTCATTTTAGAGGATGCTAGCTCCTTACCATAGATTTTAAAAATCTTTTGTACTTCCTTCAATGTCATTAAATTCCATGGAACTTACAGAATTAAATGTCACCTTCATCTTCTGGAAGGTCATGAGCTATTTGCCTTTTATACCTTATCTAATCTCCCTAAACCCTGCCTTTGCCAAAAAGAAAAACTTAAACACCATGTTGTGCCATAGGAACAGTTTGGCAGTTTCTTCCCATTTAGGGCATTTTCCAATATTGCATGTGATACCAAAAAGGGGTGTACCTTATGCTAATAAGCATGTGTATCGCAAATTGTGATATCAGCTATGCAAAAGGCTACATTGCCAGTATGCTGCAGGATTTGGAGAGAAAGAGAGAGAAAGAGAGAGAGACTGGCCATATATCATGTCCCATAGGTAGGTATTTGTATCCCTATGGTAGGCCTACCTAGTAACTCGAGGTGGGCACTAGTTAAGAGTGTAGGGGGTTAGGGGCCACTTTGACATTCTACGTGACACCTACGAACAGAACAGTGGTCTCTTGTGAAGATTTGCTGGCCTTCGGAGTGAGGAAACTCACTCCAAGATGAGATTTGGGCAAGGTTATCTCAACCTAGCTTGATGGATTCTCTACTTGGGAACATCAAGCTAGATTGAGAGAACATTGCCCAAATCTCATCTTGGAATGAGTTTCCTCACTCCGAAGGCCATCAAATCTTCACAAGAGACCACTGTTCTGTTCGTAGGTGTCACGTAGAATGTCAAAGTGGCCCCTAACCCCCTACACTCTTAACTAATCCCCACCTCGAGTTACTAGGTGGGCCTACCATAGGGATACAAATACCTACCTATAGGCTATGAAATTATGGCCAGGTGCTCTCTCTCTCTCTCTCTCTCTCTCTCTCTCTCTCTCTCTCTCTCTCTCTCTCTCTCTCTCTCTCTCTCTCTCTCTCTCTCTCTCTCATATATATATGTGTCTTGGACCATTAAAAATGGTCCCCCAGTGGTTGAATGCAGGAAATACAATAGGTCTGGCACTTATCACAGATTCTGAAAATGGTATCACAATTTGTGCTACCTTAGTTCTTCACACAGGTAATTAGCAATAAATGCTATATTAGTATAAAACACACCCCTTTTGCTATCACATACAGTACTTACTGCATTTTGATACATCCAGGCCTAAGAGACCAAAATGCAATTAAAGCAGAAATACTAAGAAAATACAAACATGTATAAATATTTATTGCTTCAAAATTAACCAGTGCCTTTAAACTTAATGTCATCCTTCCCTTGGAGTTTACTTAGAGTGGAAGTCGAGATACACTTGCAGTTGTTCAGGTTCTCTGAATATATATCTTGAATTCTGATGGATAATCAGACAATAGCATGGATAGCGGAGCATATACTTAGCCCCTCTCGCAAGAACTTCTTCTCTCATGGCTATAAATCTTTTTCTTTTTATCTGCATGTTCTTGGTTATATCTGGAAAGACTTTTAATGGATATCCATAAAATTTATGATGCTGATTACGAAAGAAAGTTCTCAAGATTAAGTCTCTATCTGACAAGGTAGCGAACTGGACAAAAATGGTAGCTCTTTCTTTCACAATTAGCTCATGGGATTTTTCCAGTATACAGGTGACAAATCAAACGAGACATTCTCCTTCTCATCCTGTTCTTGATTTTTCCCTTTATCAACTTGAGGTAAATAATATATTCTAACAATTGTTGGCATCACCTGTTCAGGGATTTTAAGTATGTTCTGTAAATAACTCTTAAGCAATTCCCGATGTGTAAGTAATTTTCAAGATTTTCCATTTTTATCATCTGAAGATTTTCAGATTTGATCAAGTTTCCTTGAATGTTTCCAACTCTACCTCCTTTTGTTCAATGCCAGTGATAGAAGATTCAATTTGTTCATCTCTATTTTCTATATTCTGATATTTTTCAATACTTTCTTTCACTAATAAAGTCAATGATGTTATCGACTTTTCCATAGATGAAATAGCCTTCAAGATTTCTGCTAAAGTTACTTTGGTTGGATTAAGTTCAGAGACTTCACATACTACTCGTATTTCCCCTTCTCCCTTGCTTTCCTCCCAGGGCTCACCTCTTTCCTCAGCTTGATGCTATGCTTAGTCTGCCCGACCCCTGGAGCCCATTGACTTCGGGCTCTCTGAAGGCAGTGTACGTCCGTCACTCCTTCTCTGGGTGTCTTTCTCCAAAGCCGTTCTTTCCTCCAACAGAGCAGCTGAAATCAGCTCAGGTCCCATAGTCCCGAGCGGTGGATCCGGTGTGGTTGGTGTGCCTGGGTTCAATGATGTCTCGACGGCCAAGGGGCTCAGCGTCTGCTCTCCACTGAATCCACCAGTGGCCCCTCCCTCTAGCGACGGTTGCACTAGTCCGGCGAAAACCTCCTCGATCCAGGGCTGCCTTGTAGTCGGAATCGGGGTTGAGGTAAATTCTCTTATTTTTGCTTTGCGCTTCATGTGTGGCATTATTACCACCAAAGATTTCAAGGAAATAAGTAAATTCAAGAAATTTTTAGCAAAGCAAAAAAGTAAGATCCGGAGCTCGGCGTTTGCCGTTCATTCTTCAACGGCCATCTTGGTCTCTAATATATTTGAATCTAATGACCTCAGAATCTCCACAGATGAAATGCATGGATTTAGTTGAATCAGTCCTTCAGGGAGGATCTGTGGGCAGTGTTAGTGGAATGTCTATGATGCCCCTTTTAAATTATTTTTCAAGCTATGACAAATATTTTGTTTAGTTTTATGACAATTGAAAATTGGTAAAACCTGAACATTTTCTGTTCTTGAAATTGTTTGGAATGCCACAAAACGTATCAGTCCTCCCACTCTCTGCAGCTGGCACAATTTTAAAAAAAGTATCTATCTAACCTGATCAGAGATATGATGCTCAAAACAAAACTCTTTATCATAGACTACTTGCAAGTTCCTCACCTTTGATGAATACACCACCCTCTCCTCCTGAAAGGGAAACATAATCCTTCCCTGGAACAAGGACCCATTCAGTCTTGTTCCCATTTAAAATCAATTTATTTCTCTCCATCTAAAGAAAAATATTATTTAATGCTTCCTGAGCCTGCTTAATTGACTGATGCAAATCTTGCCCCATAGGCCAGATTTAACTGCACTTCATCCGCATTTAAAAAAAACATTAAGAACCAGGAGATAGATAAAATGGACAAGAGGCTTTAAAAAAATATATTAAATCAAAAGGGGAAGAATAGGGAACTGTTGCATTCATGGACCCTTAGACTGAGCTGGAGTTGACACAATCTTCAGAGAGGAGCCCTGCAGGTCCCCACCATCAGCAAGTGGACCCAGATGAGGCAGAGGCCCAACTGGAACCTTGCCTTTACCAGCCCATGTTCCCTTCGGGTTGAGCCTTTGGGTGCCGCGGCTGGCAGGTCTTAGGTGGGGGCTCTGCTGAAGGCAGTGAGATTCCTCATAGGGTAGCTGGCTCACAGAAGGTGGAGGTCAGGCCGTACCCAGTGACAGGCTGAGGTTGGTGGCAGGAGACAGACAAGCATATCCATATTTTATTTATTTATTAATTGTTATTTTATCTATTTATTATTACTTCTTAATTGTTAACATTATTATATATATTTTCCTGTTAGTTGGATTAACCATGTTCATTGTAAACCGCTAACTTGAAGCGATAGTTACTGTTCATTGTAAACCGGGGTGATATGTATATTATACAGGAACCTCCGGTATATAAATCCTTAAATAAATAAATAAATAAATAAATAAATAAATATCCAGAAGCAGGCAGTTGTCCGTGGCAGGCAGAGATCAATATGTCTGAGATCAGGTTAAGGTCAAACCAGGTATCCATCTGAAGGGAAAGGTGGAATAGATAGCAGGGCAGGAAGGCATGGAGAAGAACATGCAGGAGACAAGGAAGCAGGAAGGCACTGAAGAACTGAAGTGATAAAGGCAAGGATGCTGGATGAAGAACTGAAGACAGACGCAGGAGCAACTCGCACTATAAAGTAGGGGACCTGTTGCTGAGGCAAGTTGCTTTTTGGGCAGCACTGGTGACATCATCTTCAGTGGCCATGGGGCTGTTCCCCGCCACAGTCTCTTTAAAGGCCAAAGGGAGATGCGCATGCATGCCTAGGGGGAAGTATGCATGCTAGAGTCAGCAGCCTCCTGCTGTGCTGGGGAGTGGTGATTGCTGCATGGCAGCCCAACAGGGCTTCCCCGCACCAGCCAATTGTGTGGCTGACCTGGGGCTGCAGGTAAGTATAACGTTTCACAGGGTTAGCCCACGGACTGCAGAGCACAACAGGAACCCTGTGGAATTCCACGCTGAAATGAAAAAGAACCTGAAAATTCCCCCCTTACCCTCACCTCTGCTGTCCTAGTATAGAGAAAGAATCCAATCCACTGCAGCACTGACCCTCCAAAACCCATGGATTTACAACAAGCTAATAGGATCCCATGGTCCACTCGATGAAATGCTCTCGTCTGATCCCAAAAAAATCAAAAGCATCAAAATGTCCTTGTCTCTTGACTGCAAAATAATATCCTTACCTGCCACCAGCACCGCTTCAGAGCTAAAGCCCTTTTTAAATCTTGATTGGCAGATATCCAAGCCATCAATCTACTCCAAGAACATTGATAGCTGCTTACAGATCTTTTTCTCTATTACTTTAGCCAAAAAAGGGCTGTTAGCCACTGGTCTGTAACTAGTACAATCTTAATGATCTAATGAAGATT
This sequence comes from Rhinatrema bivittatum, assembly GCF_901001135.1. Classification (NCBI taxonomy): domain Eukaryota; kingdom Metazoa; phylum Chordata; class Amphibia; order Gymnophiona; family Rhinatrematidae; genus Rhinatrema; species Rhinatrema bivittatum. The sequence goes on along the minus strand of NC_042615.1, from coordinate 658,463,573 downwards.
TTGTATGCAAAGGTGAGATCACCATTTGCTTCAACTGATCTGGCAAGCAGCCCTTGGTCAAAGATTTATTGACAATTGCCAACAAATCCACTTTCAATTCCTCAGGTGCCTGCTTTATCAAAAAGAAAGGGCAAGGTCAAACACACACATTCCTTATTTGCTGACAAAATCCCTTCCAACTCTAATAGCCCTAAAGGATAAAATTCCTCTAACCACCCAAATATTAGTATTTCCTGAATCACTCAAGCCCCTCTCAACCTCCTTTTCTGCAGGCCCTATCCTGGCAAGGGATGCTTCTACCTGTTTCCTACACATAATCATCATCTGTTCCCAGAACTGAGCAAAATTATTCCCTGACAAAACCATCAGAATACTGTCTCCTGGGCAACAAGTTTTTTCCAATAACTCCTGTAAAATCCAAAAGATTTCTTTGGGTTTATTCTCAGCATTTTCAATTTGCTTTTCTAAAAATTTTTTTTTTGCCTGTTGCACTTCGGAGTAATAACTATTTGCATTTTTATGCCACCTCATTTTATCTTCCCAAACTCAGGAATTACTCCATAACCTTTCTATCATTCTAACCTCTCTACACTCTATCTCCAGTTCCGAGTCAAACCATGGGGCTGAAGATCCACATCTATTACCCCCTGTTTTTTTTTTACCTTGAAAACTCAAATTCCAATGCCAGTTAGTTACTAATGTATCCACATGTTCTCCAGCTATCAAAAAAATGGTCCACATTAATCTTAACACATTTTTCTTCCAACCTATTGTGACCCATATCCATCCGGAACCTAAAAGAGATTACTTTATGATCTGACCAGATCTTAGCCAATCTGATAAATTATTTACTGGTAGTAAGTATGATTTAAATATCTCATGAAAAAAATAGAATACTTTTATCATAGTGGGGTTGTTTTTAATGTTGCCACTGATATTTTTCAACATCACCCATCAAATGGAGGAACAGGATGCACTTTTGAGCACCATTATGCTATGCTTTGTCTTGGATGGGCAGGTCAGTGTATACTGGTGCATTGTAATGTTTTCCCCCTATACTCCTCTGAAGTCAAACATTCATTTTGAGATAGATACTGCAAAAAATATTGTAGCATGTCTTTGTTGTATCAATTTAAATTTGGGAAATGGCAGCACCTGTGCTTATGGCAACATCTTAAAAGAATTATCTTGTACAAACTCCATCCTTTACAAAAATAAATATTCAATTGATCAAGAAAATGATATAGCACCAGTTCCATATGTCCTTTTCAATAGCTCATGTATTTCAATAACTCTCTCACAAAGTTTGATGCAAAACTTGCTGTGTTATTCCTTCCTTCCTTCCTGACTGAAGATTTCTGACAGACAAGCATGATGATTCATTTGACAGTGAGTACTGCATGTGCTTGACATGCCTGGACATGTTGCAATGTGCTTGGAATGTAGGGGAAAAGAACAATTTACTTACTATATTAGCATCTTATGGTTTTGCTGCCTGTAATGTTTAAAATTATTGTTGCATTAAAATGTAAAGGGCAAGACTAATATTTTAAAAATTTTGCAAATATCAATGAGCATTCACATAAAAAATGTATAATATAACAAATTCACTCTTCAACCCACCTTTAATGTTATGGAATTGACTGCACTTTGATCCCTTGCTTGCCCTAGTGCAACTCATGCAGCATATGCTCTTTGATAAGGGTCCAATAGGATGTTAGAGAACCACTGGTGGCAGAGCAGGAATTCTTGATGAATACTAATCTACAAATTCAAGGTATATTTTCAAATGGCTTGTATTGGGTCAAAAACCATGCATACTCTTTATCTGCAGACTTTGCATCATATCGAAAAGAGAAAGGGTGCAAGTACGTTTTGCTTTGAAACTTGCTATGGGTGCCATGGCACCTTCTTTTTAATGTGGATAACATTTTGCTGGTAAAGTGCACGCATTCCATACAATAGAAAATGTAATTTACCTGTACACTTTTTCTCTCCTGACCTAAACATGCTCCCAGGTACGTGTTGTACATAATTTCGTGTACACCGGACAGGGCAAATCAGAACACTTTGATTCAGAAACAGATTTCAAAATATAATTTATTCAGCTGTTTCAAGACAAGTGTTCTGGGAGATGCAATTGTGCCCACTATCTATACCAACTAGCATCTCAATAAATCGCTGCCCTGCTCTGACTTATATAATTAAAATCTAACATTCTCGAAGCTTCCAGAATGAATGACGTAACTGGCCAAAGACTTCCTTACAAAATACCTTAGGCCATTGTCATGACAATCTATCATGTATAGGAAATGCTTGTGAGGTCATGCTCCATTCAAATGTAAAAAATCATTCATTTACTAATCTTTCCTGATACCATCCTCCCATCATCCAAGTTCCTGTATCACTTTGGCTTTGATGCAAGTATTCTCTTCTGTTCTTCTGTTGTTCTTCTTTGTTTATTGTAAATAACTCACAGTCTGGGTCTTGAATAGAACTAGGTTTCAATTTTGTAGGTTGGCACCAGGGTTCATTCAACTTGGTTTCAGGTCATTGAAACCAGCATTTGCAAGATAAAGGCTTGCATCCTGATTTCCCTGCAGAACGAATATCCCTGCATTGTGAAGTAAATGTAGCCATTAAAATAGGCCTCTCCCTTGTTGTTGCCAGCAAATCTGTCCCAGAGATTCTCTTCAAGCCATGCTTCAGAAAGCACCCAGAGTTCATTCACCTCTGACAGGCTCCAATACAGCAAAGGCATCTGGGAGTTCTTGGTTTTCTGCTCAGCCTATTCTTCATTTCCCTCTATGTGACACCTTTAATGGATAGGTGTCACATCAATCAGTCTTCGATGCTAAGCCATGACAGAGGAACTTTAAAAGTGTAACCTAACCCCTAACCTTGGTATTTATCAGGTGTAGTGCATAGGTGTATGTCCCTCTAGATTCCCAATTAATATGAAGGATGCTCCCACAAGCATTCACTAGTTAATTAAACATCAGTATTCAAATTGAATTACAAGAATAATTCTCCAGTTCTATAGTTAAAATACAAATATCATACTGTCATAATGATAGTCTTACACATAAAATTTGCATTACATAAGAAGAAAATACTATACTTAAACTAATAGTATGAAGAGAGTGAGTTATTCCTACTAGAAATTAGTCTGCATACTACAAATCATATAATAGTACATCATATACTAATATAACTAAGATAAAACAAGAACTAAAAATTATTAAAAAATAAAATACCTATCATATTACATTGTTTATAAAAGATGCGTCTCTGCAAGAAGAACTGTCTCATATTGAGAACCAGGGATAGAAGTAGGTATGTGTAATAGGGAAGAACGAGAACGAATAAGTGATAACAGTGAAAAAGAACATTGGAAGCAACAACAGCCAAAAATCAGTATACAGAAAATAGCAAATACAGAAAATATCAATTTACGTAACCAAGCAATGGAAGGAAGCCAAGAAAATATAGAATCTAACCATGAATCCGTATCAGGATTTATACCACCTTGTGTATACATAACATGTGATAGATTTCGAAGGTGTTGGAAAACATAGGACATATTATGTTCATAAGCTGCTGTAGGAATATAGGTACAACATGCAGTACCAATGATAACACAAACCCCTCCAGTCGACGCAAGGACAGAATCCAAAGCTAACCTATTTTGCTGAGCAGTAATTGCAGTTGCTCTGAGCTCAGTATTGATAGCATTAAGACCTGCAGTAGTCAAATTAACAAACTGCATAAACTGATAACGAATAGTCTGAATCCACTTAGCATTTGCTGCAGCTTGAACACCAGGTGTCAGCCATGAAGCAAAAAATAATTCAGTTCTACTAAACAATTTAAATTCATCAGGGACATCAGTTGGAGTAAAATAAGCAGAACGACGTACCCGTTTAGAAAATATAGAGGGTGAAAATATAGAAAGAGGTGTAATAAATACAGGAGCAGCTAAAGTCACCATAGCACAAGTACCACGCCATCGAAAAGGAAGAAACTGATAGACAGAAATACCACATTGCCAGAAAACATCCATGAGAGGCTGTGAACCAAATTCTAAATATATAGCATGATAGACAGTATCACAAGAGGAAAGACCTAGAAAAGGTCCAGTACCATTTTGTGAAAAACAAAAAGGAAAGTGGGTAAACGCAGTATGAAACAAAGGGCCTGAAAAAGGAGGTGGCCATGTGTTAATAACAGAAGCAAAATGAGTAAAAGTACAAGTTATTGAAGGTCGTATAGGAATAGCAGAAACACATAATGTAGGAGTATCCGAAGTTCCACATATAGTCCATTTTTCTTTCTCTCTACAAGAATAAGTAAGGTAACTAAGTTGACGAAGTAAATGCTGAGGACACAAAGGGGAAGTCTCATTAATAACAGATGCATTCCACAAGGAAAGCATTGTAGAAGGGGAAAAACCAAATTTAGTATATTGATTAGCATTAGCAGCTGGAGGAATAGAATAAGGAGGTCCAAAAGTCTGATTACCATAAAAACAAGAAGTAACAGAAGAAATAAGGGAAGAAACTTGTGCTTGCATTCCAACAACTGGACAGGCAAGAGCATGATAGTAGCAAGAAACATTTGAAAGAGATAGTGGTATTGTCAGAACAAAACCAGCCATTTTAGTGGTATGAAAATGTTGAGAACACGCAATACAAGGAGTGTTGGGGTATGATGTAATAGCATGTTTATACATCAATTGATACCACATATTGGTAGAAAAAGGTATATGTGTAGGTAAAGAGAAATTAAGCAAACGGTCAGGGGAAAGAATAGTAAAAGAGTGAGGAAGTGAACCGAGTAAATAAAAAACAAATAGATACATGATTTCTAAAATTTATCACTAATAAAGAAAACAAAACACAAGAATTAACTAACTTAGTAACCTATCTAATTGAAATATACAGCTACTAAATAATACTTCCGTTGGTCATAGATTAGTTCTTTGAAGAACAAAACAGTCCTTAAAATACTCCTAAGAATCCTTTAAAATAAAATAAAGTCAGTTCAAGCCCATGAAACTGCAAAAGCAGATTTAAAAATAAAGTCTCATCAAGTAGCTTCTGTGCTGGGGCACAATCTCAAATCAATTAAATGAGTAAAAGTAGTGTCAGCATCTAAACAAGCCGCTGTAGGAGTTAATGTTGTTATTCTGTATGGTCCAGTATACACCGGATCTTTCCAAGTTCTGTGGGTAAAGTTGCGGCGATAGACTAGATCTCCTACTGCATACACCCTCGAAGGTTCTAACACTTTGGATTGCTTAGCTCTGGCAGCCTGTATTTGTTGACTTGCAACCTGCAAATTTTTAAGAAAAACAAACAGGTTATCTGGTACCTTAGCATGTTTCTGATACTCAACTTGTTGAGGTAAATTCATAGCTCTACCCATACACAGCTCAAAAGGAGTGAGTCCTATAGATCTCACTGGGCTCATTCTGATTGCCATCAGTGCAGCAGGTAAAGCTGTGAGCCAATTTTGCTCATAAGCCAACATCAGTTGTCTTAACTTTGTTTTTAGAATTCCATTCATTCTCTCTACCAAACCATTAGATGTAGGTCTATATACAGATACATGACGGCATTTGATATTCAGATCTGATGTTATTGCATGCATTAATTCATTTCTGAAATGTGATCCATTATCTGTCACAATTTTCACTGGCACCCCAAATCTGGGTATTATATGGGTCACTAAAGCTTTTGCCATACAAGTACCTGTTTCTGCTTTACAGGGTATGGCTTCTAGCCATTGAGTGTATGGACATACACACATCAGTAAATATCGATAGCCAGAACAGGATTGGATCATATCAGTATAATCACAATGCCATTCTAAATAAGGTCCCTGTGGTTTTGGAATATGTCCACTAGGGGTCACTGCACCTCTACGGGGATTCGCAGTAGCACATATTGGACATCTGGTCACAAATTGCGAACAAAGGCTTTGTAAATTTGGAGCCCATATACTTTGAGACAAATTCAAATACATTGTATGAGAACTATTATGTAACGGCCAATGAGCTTCATGTAACATCAGATTTAAAACATTCAAAGCACAACACAAAGTTCCTGCCGGATGGATCCAACCTAAATTTTTTACAACTGTACAACCCGCTAATTTCCATTTTGCTTTCTCATCACTAGTTGCTGACTCCTGTAATTGCTGGACTGTTCTTAAACCTGTATCTTTTTGTGCTCTTGTCTGCACTAATTCCTTCACTGCTGGCTGACAAGCTGTCTGTGCAACCTCTTGTGCTGCATAATCTGCCAATGCATTTCCTCTATAGATCCACGTATCAACAGCATGGTGAGCTTTCACCCAACAAATAGCTGTTAATAATCCTTTCTCTCCCCTTTCCTGTAAACGTGATAAAATTAATTCCCATAACTGCACATGTGAAAGAGGTTCTCCAGAAGCTGAAATAAATCCCCTCCTATTCCATTTGCGCAAATGTTCATTAACAGATGAAAATATATAATGTGAATCAGTAAAGATAGTCACCGACTCATTTGAACAATATAATAATACCCATAAAACGGCACAGAGCTCCGCTCCTTGCGCAGACACTTCTGTTGGTAATGAAAACTGCTCACATCTAAGAACTTGATCATCTGAGTTGTATTGAATAGCAGCAAACCCTGGACTTGCTTTTGTACAAGACCCATCTGTAAACCAAAAATCTCCTGCAACTAGAGGTTCATTAGATAGAACAACTTTATCAGGTAAAGGCAGAGCCGTGATTCCACAGGTGTGTGGAAGCACAACTGCTCCCTCTAGCAAATCTTGGAGAAAATTAAATTTAGATGCGTTTGTAATAGTCCTATGTAACACTGTAGAATTCAGTAATATAGCTGAATATTTCCCAAGCCTAGAAGCAGAAAAGGAAATATGAGTATCTCCCATAAGTGTTTTAACTGCATGAGAAGTATGCAATATAATTGGAATACCTGGCACATGTGACTGCAATTTACCTATAGCATCAGCACACGCAACAATACCTAGCTCACAGTCAGAAAATCCTTGTTCTACCACTCCAAAAGTGCCAGAAAAATAAGCGATGGGAGTGCTGTTATTATGTTGAGATGCTGCTGCTGTCCAACCATTCGAACCCTGATAGACCCATAAATCAACTGGACACTTTAAATCAACCAGAGCCAAACTAGGAGCATTTAATACTGACTGCACTAAGTCCTGCAATATTTCCAAATCTTGTTCAGTTAAAATCAATTTATCTTCACTAGCTGGGCTGCCTTTAAGATGTCTTCTCAATGACTTACTTTTGGTACTAAAAGCTGGAATCCACAATCTACAAAAGTTTAACAAACCTAATAAACCTCTTAACTGTTTCACTGTTTGCGGAACTGCCAATTCTGACACTTGCTCATGCAATGCACAACCAATACTCTTTCCCTCTATTCCTAGATTCAATCCTAGAAATGAAACTTGTAACTGACAGATTTGTGCTTTGTCTGAATTTACTTTATATCCTGCCTGTGCTAATGTCTGCAAAAGCATTTCAGTTGCTGTCATACATGCAGACCGTGTAGGTGCTGATAATAATAAATCATCCACATACTGAATCAGCGACACACCCACTGGTAGTTGAGTACGTACTCCCTGAAGATCTTTAGACAGAATTTTAGAAAAAATAGATGGACTTTCTACATACCCTTGCGGTAATCTCGCCCACTGATAACTCTGCTTATCATATTGAAAAGCAGTTAACTCCCTGCTTTGCCAAGCAAGAGGCACACAATAATATGCATTCGCCAAATCTAAAACAGTGTACCATTTTCCTAATGGCTCAGTTTGTAAAATAGTAGCTGGATTCGTAACATTAGGATATTCTACCACTACCATTTCATTAAGTGCACGTAAATCTTGCACTAATCTCCATTTCCCTGAAGGTTTCAAAACTGGGAACAACGGGGTATTAAATGGTGAACCACTAGACTCTATTATCCCATGTTTCAAAAGAGATGCAATTTCTGGTTTAATTCCTTCTTGTGCTTCTCTAGATAAAGGATACTGACTACGCTTAGGTCCTGTATAACCTGCCTTTAATTGTATTTCCACAGAATCTATACTCTTCACTTTACCATACGGATCATTCTCAGTTGCCCACACTGTCTCAGGCACATTAGGAAATTGGTCCTTTCTGTGTGTTATATTAACAAACTGTCTTGCAAAATGTAGTGCTGAGGATTTTGGTGCAAATGAGAGTTCTATTTCCAAGGCTTGTAACAAATCCCTTCCTAGTAAATTTACCGGACATTCTGGAGCATACAAAAACTGACTCATCACTTCTTTTCCTTCTAACTGCACACTAGTTTTTTCAGTTCTCTGTACTAACTTATCCTGTCCATTAAATCCTATTGTACAGATAGTTTCATCTGACAATGCAACTCCCTCAGGAAGTCTGGTGATCACAGATTTGGTTGCTCCTGAATCCAATAAAAAAGTATACGGTTGTTTATTTATATGTATTGTCAACATGGGATCTGCTATTCCTGCCCTAATTTGCACCACCCCTAAAAGTCATTGATTATACCCATTTCCTGCTCTATATCTCTGAATCTCATTTGCAGGATCCCACTGAGGGAATCCTCCTTGTCTCCCTCTATTACCAGTACTGTTATTATCCGGATTGGCTCTACATTCATATGCATAATGCCCAAATTTACCACAGTACCAGCAGTCTATTCCTGGTCTTCTATCAGGTCCAAACCCAGCTCCTTGTGATGGACTCCCATACATTCCTCTTCCACCTATCCCTCTTCTGCCTCGCAACATCCCTCTACCACGAATATTATTTCCTCTGGCTGTAATCACAGCACCTATTAATTGATTCTGGGAATGATTCTGTGGGAAATTCTGGGAGCAACCTACATTACACCCATCCTGTCCCGGTTGTATTTCTGACACAACTTCTTTATCTGAACATACTTTAACTCCTTCTGTCCCTATCACCTTATTTGTCTCTTCCTCTTTTTGTTTTTTCAGCTGTTCAATCTGAAGAGAGCATAACTTAGTTTGAATTTTAGTCAAATCATCCGTGCCCTTATTTTTCTCCCTAATGTACAAATCCCCATAATGGCAGATAGTACGAAACATTTCTGGCCATAATTTACTGTCTAAACTGACTACAAGATCTAATTTTTGTTGGACACTTTTTGGTAAAGTTTTCCTTAACGCTTGGAAAAACAGAGGTAACATTCCGAGCTGATCAAATGGCTGTTCCATCTGCCTAAACCAATCTTCCTGCATTGTTTGCACATGCAGTCTGATATCAGTTATCCCATCCCATACACGTGACATAAGAGTTGATAAATCTCTTTGTGTAGGGAAGTTTTGCCTTAAAGCTTCCCAGACATTCTGACGAAAATGATTAAAAGGATTACCATCATAATCTGAATTAGCTAATGTAATTTCCCTCATTCTAGCCTGTCTAAACAATGCATCTACATCAATTCCAGGCATTCTAGCTAATAATGCTTTTATATCTCCAATGGCTAATGTCAATCCACTAGTTAATTTTTCAAAATCACGAATCCATGCCCCTGCACCCTTGGTTAACGGAGGCAATTGCAGGATTAAATTAGTCAGATCAGTAAATTGCCATGGTGTATACCGAGGGAGAACCTGACCCCTTTCATTAGGTCTCCCTAACAACAGAGGATACTGTGCAACTTCAGCCCCTGCTTGGTTTTCATATTTCTCCCATACCATTAAACCATCATTCATATATTGATCATCCCACTCAGGATCCCCATAAGGACCTCTAATACACTGACGAGCTACATTCATATCTCTAGAAGATAAAGAACCCTGTTTTGGATACGGAGACATATCTCCTCTCCTGTCCTCAGTCCATCTAGATAACCTATCTACCCATAAATCCACATAATATCTACTAGCTTCTTTCTCAGCCACTATTTCTTTTGGTGTCTGTTTACACCCACTCTGAACTATCATAACCAGATCCCCTTTTTCATCTCTACAAGCTGTCTCTTCATCTTTCCCTTCATGTGTAATTATACAGCCCTGCGTCTTACATTTTCGGGGTGGCTGTTGTTTAGGAAAATAATTTCCTATCTTAATTGATTTTATCTTACCCTTTTCCCTTACGCTTTTATCCACTCCTGCCATACTTATAGCACTGTCCCCTGTTGATTCTATGCTCTCAGATATTGGAAGAGTAAGCACTTCTCCAAACCTTTTTCTTAACTCATCTACAGTTAAACCTGGTTGCACAGTGTTAGATGGATGCATTAACCCCTTTAAAATGCAAGTTATCTCCTGCCATCCGTCCTGTAATTCTTCCTGAGGAGGAACATTTCCCTCTACTGGCTGCACTACCACTGGTGCTTTCTCTAATGCCGAAGCTGGGGAAACCATTTTTGGCTTAACTACCACCTCTGGCAAAACAGAAGCACCAGCACTGGGGGACTTAGATTGCCCAGACTTACCCTCTCCTGAATTATCAACAACTGATAATGGAGTCACTGGGAGAGGATCCAACTGCAATGGTTTATATCCTGGGGCTACATCTTGTGGATTAACAGGTCCTAAGTCTTTAGGCATAGTATATACTGGAAAATGCCCTAAATTAAACTGTGGCAATGCTGGGTATAATCCTGAATAACTAGAGGCATGAAGCATGGGATTCTCAGGTGCATACGCTGGGGGTTTCTGGGGCTCCTCAGTGTTTGTAGTAACTGAATCTCTCTGCCTATACCATAAATCAAATACCTGCAAATGCTTATCTAACGATTTCCCTTTCTTAGAATCTCTAATATATTTAAGCAATTGTAACAGCACAGAAGATTGTAATGAGCCTGTTGGTGGCCACATGAAATCTGATGATACTTTAGATGATTTCAACCACTTACGGTGAAAGTCTGTGATGTCCTTACGATTAAGCGGATTAGCCTGAAAAACTGATTCTAACGGAGTTTTCATATTGTCCACTAGATGGCAACCCTATACCACAATCTACTTAACCCACACCAGTGCAAAAAATATATAGCTTATACCCCTATCCCTTTTTTTTTTTTTTTCTGTTTCTAGTTTAAGGCAGTCACAAGGACTGAAGGGGGGAAAAAAAAAAGTCAGAAAAGAGAGAGAACAAAATACCTAACTAAAACAAAATACCTGAATAAAATGAAACATACAATCACTATACATGTGCACACAAACACGCAAAAAATACAGATAATAAAATGAGAATACTTACAGACGTCTTGTTGGAAAAGTAATTACTGTTGATGTTTACCTGGAACCAGCCAGCTTCTTCTTGAACTCAAAAATGCTCCGGGATTACCTCCAGTCTGAACCTGGGAAACTCAATATCTTTGGATAAAAAAACCCAAGAACCTAGCACCAAAGTGTGTCCGCCACACTTAGCACTACAGCTAATAATTATAATAACAACAGCTATTAATGTCCCTTCATGGTAGCCAAAATGTACATAATTTCGTGTACACCGGACAGGGCAAATCAGAACACTTTGATTCAGAAACAGATTTCAAAATATAATTTATTCAGCTGTTTCAAGACAAGTGTTCTGGGAGATGCAATTGTGCCCACTATCTATACCAACTAGCATCTCAATAAATCGCTGCCCTGCTCTGACTTATATAATTAAAATCTAACATTCTCGAAGCTTCCAGAATGAATGACGTAACTGGCCAAAGACTTCCTTACAAAATACCTTAGGCCATTGTCATGACAATCTATCATGTATAGGAAATGCTTGTGAGGTCATGCTCCATTCAAATGTAAAAAATCATTCATTTACTAATCTTTCCTGATACCATCCTCCCATCATCCAAGTTCCTGTATCACTTTGGCTTTGATGCAAGTATTCTCTTCTGTTCTTCTGTTGTTCTTCTTTGTTTATTGTAAATAACTCACAGTCTGGGTCTTGAATAGAACTAGGTTTCAATTTTGTAGGTTGGCACCAGGGTTCATTCAACTTGGTTTCAGGTCATTGAAACCAGCATTTGCAAGATAAAGGCTTGCATCCTGATTTCCCTGCAGAACGAATATCCCTGCATTGTGAAGTAAATGTAGCCATTAAAATAGGCCTCTCCCTTGTTGTTGCCAGCAAATCTGTCCCAGAGATTCTCTTCAAGCCATGCTTCAGAAAGCACCCAGAGTTCATTCACCTCTGACAGGCTCCAATACAGCAAAGGCATCTGGGAGTTCTTGGTTTTCTGCTCAGCCTATTCTTCAGTGTCCTCTCAATGCAGCAACAATATGCATGTTGTGGAAAAATGCACAAACTTTTAGCCACATTGAGGAAGGTAATTTTCAGACAGACAACATGGATAAAACACTTTTCACCCACTGACAATAAATTGATTTGACAATGACAATGGGATCTATTCATATAAAGTTGAGACACAGAAAAAGGTTTGACATATCAAAATAGTAACATTATTTATGTATTTATTTGATTTTTATTCTACCTTTCAGTACTTCAAAGTGGATTACATTCAGGTACTGTATTCCTATCTGTCTTTAAAAATTATGCAGCTCAGAGGAAATGCATATCTTGGGAAAGCGGAACACCCCCTGCTCTGAATACATTATTGTCATCATTACAATACGCATGATACTCACTACTCTTTTTCAAATATTCAGTCATTCTCCTGATGTCACCAAAGAATGGAACAAGTAGAGAAAATACCTATAGCACCTGAACATAATCTGCTTTGAAGTGGCATGAAAGGTGAAGTATGAATTTAAAAAAATACAAAGAATAAGTTCCAACTATGAAGTTGGCTTGAACTATAGGTAAGAAGTTGAAAATATTTGCCCATTCTTCAGTCATCATACTGTTTTATTTCAATATACAGCATGTATGCAACATAAGCATTAATGACTTGAGCAAAAATGAAAAAGAAAGGCAAAATAGAAATCTTTCATTTCTGCTTGAACAATATACTGTCATAAATATAATGTTGTAAAGGAGTTAGAGAAGCCTCACATGTTTTTGAAATGAAAGGAAAACATATACTGTCTTAAATCAGTATTTCACACTTTGCCTTGCCTTTACTCCCTGATGAGCAACTCTGCACCTTGAGATGTACTAGTTCCTTCACAAACAACCCTTCTTCACACTCCCTAACATTGTTGCAACATACTCCCTACCCATCTCCTAGGACAGCATATACTTATAGTTTTGTATGACACAATACTGAGAACACTGCATGAGTAGGGAAAGACATGAACATACAGGACCACAAGCATTTACTGTATATAAATCTAATATTATGCTTTGTAGAATATGGAGGCAATGAATACGCATCAGGCAGCTTTCATGGCAGGCAGGAAGAGAAGGACTGAGCACACCTCAGAGCCCTCTTTTATTGTACATTCATACAAAGGCAGATGATGTGTCATTACATGATTGGCTACTTTCCCCATAGCAACAGACGAGTCATTACACCATTGGCTTGGTTCAGGGGGTGTATACGGATCATTTCATTGGCTGCTGAATTCTATACCTCCTGTCTCCGTCCTGCCTCCGACCAGGGAACACCCAGCCCCTCCCCCAGGAATTCAGGGCCAAGCACAAGCCAGAGAAATACATGATAGTCAGGTATCCTTTCCTAGGCAGAGAGGCTTAAGCACAAGTGATGCTTTTATTCAGTGCATAGGGCAGGGAGAAGGGAAGTTAGTGTTTAAACCCTGACATGGCTTGCTGGCAAGCGCATATTTCCCACATCTCACCCTTTCTGTTTTTGTTTAGGCAGCTCAATAAAGCTTTAGACCCTTACTGAAATCTGTTATGTCTTGTATGGGCTGGAAATAGGAAAAGGGGGATATGGAGGGAAGAAAGCTGAGTCGGCGTGGTGTGCCAGCAGCCGATGAGCTCCTGAATCTCCACATCACCCAGAGCTGGTGCAGCGTGGTGTGCCAACCACTGCAGGGCTCAGGATTCCCTATTAGTCATCTTACAAGACATCTTTGTATGTGGGCTGAGAGCAAGGTTTCAATATGGATATGAGGTTGGGTATGCACTGAATACAGCATCACAGGCAGATAATTAAGACAATTATGGTTATTATAATAGAAATCACCCTTTTGAGACCAGAAATATCAGGGAGCCAAGACCATAGCCAGTCCCATGGAGAAGTTGGTATTCTGTCTGAAAGTGGTGCATCAGCAACCATGGTTTCTATCTGCTCTATGGTATGTGTGAGGTTTGCTTTATAAACTGATATGTACACACAGCAATGAGATCCAATTAATGCACAAACACCACCCTTTAAGGCTAAAATAGTGTACAAGGTATAGCTGTTCTGAAATGCTACTTCTCTAATCTGAGAGACTTCTGTTGTAAGTAGTTTTAATGCATGGACTGTCTGATTAAATATGGCAGTCATCCAGTTAGCTAGGATGTGTAAGTCTCTGTAATTCTTATCATTTGGGTTATATAACTACAAAAGGTAAATCCTTCGTCCCCTCTATACTTTCTGCACCTGCTTGGGTCTCCCACTGCACATCCTGAAATCTGCCAATTGCATACATATATGTGGTATAATTATGTAAGTGTTCAGTGATTAATACAAAGGTTCGGTTACAATATGGATATTTCCCACCTGAAGTCCCTTCCCATCCCCTGTATCATAGTCCCAACAAAGAGCAGCAGTCTCTTGAATACGGCTACCAATGTGTAGTATGGTATTATTAACTGGAGAGTTAATGAAAACACCTCTCTGTAAAGGATAATTAGTCCATACTGTAAGGTTAAATGGTACAGCATGCATCAGTCGTTCTCCGCAGGCATGGGTTGGCATGTGTGTACAGATCCAACAGTCTGTTCGATTCAACAGGTGTGAAAAGTTCTGTGCATCGAGGATGTACATGTTGTCCTGTCAGAGTCCTTGTTCTGAATTCGCCATAGCTGGAGAAATAAGGCAAAGGAGGAGGATGCAGAACACAATTGTTAATGAGTAGGCATTCAGGCAAGAAAAAGGCGGCTAATAAGTTCTCTGGAGTTTTCTCAAGGCCTTGCTGTTCTAAGAGTTGTGCAGATTGGTCGGATAGGGCCTTGATCTGTCCCCAGGTCATGTGGTGCTGCTTTTTGCGAGGAGTCCGGTGTCTGTCCTTCTGAGGGCTGTGGAGGCTCAGGGAGAAGTTTGGGATCGGGTCCTGTAGACCTGGACACCTTTCCATCTCTCCACGGCTTGAAACCTGTGGAAGCAAGCAGAGAAACATATCCTCGTTCCCCATTTTAAGGGAACGGGACCGGAGCAGACATTAAATATTCTATACAAAACTGATGGCTGTGGGTGACTAACCCTAGTCCCATAATGATTACCCATGGCTGTGGTCTTATTTGAATTTGATATGTTTGGATGATTTAATAGTAAACAATACTTTGTTCAGCCAGTCCTGTTTAGGGGAAAATCCAGGGGCATTCCCTCCTTTTTGTTTTTGTTTTGTCAAGAAGCTGTCTTAAGGGTAAGATTGGCTCTCTCCACAATGGCTTGCCCTGTGGTGTTGTAGGGGATGCCAAATAAGTATTTGATGTTCAATTATTGACGAAATTCATGTAAAGGAATGGCTGCAGTAAGCAGAGCCATTTTTCAGAACAGAGGGTAGTCCCATTATCAAGAAAGTTTTTATGCAGTGATCAATTTTCATTCAGTAAAATAGCATAAATGTAAATTAATTGTTTAAAGGAAAAGTCATTTGCAGTAAGCTGAATCACAAATGACAAGTATTTTAGACATTATATTAAACATATGTTACACAAGACTGACACATATTCATTCATCCTGCAAATATTAATTTACACAAAACTGACACATATTCATCCATTCTGCAAATATTCATTCATAGTCTTCTTGACATCAAGACAGACAACAGATAACACATAATTTGAGCTAAAAATCTTATCAAAAAGGTATCAAAAACAAAATTAGATCAAGGATCAAAAATCAAAAGTCAAAAGGTGTTAGAAAAATGTTTGAAAATGTTAAAATAAGCTGCAAAGTGTTCATCTTCACATCTCTCATGGCAGGAAGGCTGTCAGTCTGGAAAATATTAAAAACTGGCATAGAGCAAAAATTTATTAAGGTAAGGATTAAAGTGAAGTTCTTACTTTTTTTAACCTTGCATAAATCAATTCCATTATTCAATTTAATAAAATCAATTTGGATTTGCAAGAAAAGGTTTGGGAGGGATTGCTTTATATGTAGCAACCTCTGTCAGTAAAAATTTTAAGGTTCAGAATTCTGCATAAAATTTTGTGAAAAAGAAAATAAAACTGAAGTTTCTGTAGGACATGATGACCGCAGATCTGAAAAATAAAAACTATTATACAACAGAATTATTAAAACAATAATATAATATAACTGGTAGAATAGCATAGTGCCTCCTAGTGGAGACACCATCATTACTTTTTAGATTGCAACTATTGTTCCAGGTTGCAATCAATAATACTCTGAGCTTAAATTCAATGTGGAATATCAGAATAGAATTTCTTCTTATAATTATTAGAATAGGAAATTAAACACGCTGTTCGCTCAGCTCTGTCTGCTGCACGCTAAAGTGACTGTAACTACTATTAAATGTCCTTGTCAGTAACCTCAGAAAGAAGTTTGAAAGTATTAAAAGATTAACAGAAAGAGAGTGAGACGAGGAAGGGCTAGTGCAGGAATGCATTGAAGGTTGAGGGAAAAGATTTGGATCAGCAGGAGATCTGATCTGTCTGAGTTATAACATATAGAAACTAGGGAGAGAAACTGCAGGACTAAGTCCAGTTTTTTTTCTTTTCAAAAGTTCTCCCTCCCCCCCCCCCCCCCCCCCCAATGAATGGCTACCAAGAGTTAGTAAGAGGGGGAGGAATAGTGTTTCTCAAAAGAAACAGAGCAGAGAACTCCACCCAACGAATTAATCCCTCAGTCAATAGGAACTGAAAGATAGCATTGTTTAACAATTTAGATTGCATCATCCAGAGACAATGGCTGGCAAGGACTTGCTGATTTCTTGCAGACAGATTCTATTTTAATTTACTTTTGTCCTGAAAGGGAGAATCACAGTAAAAATACAAGTTCTGTACGCTAGCAATTCAAACAATTGCTATAAACTTAAATCTCAGAGAAATGGAGTCATTTTAAATGTGAGCCAAATAAACTTTGCAAAAAGGGACATTTTCACATGTAATTTATACAGTAATTGTTCAAATTTCAGTACAGTTTTAACATAAGGCTTAGCATACACTTTCTGTGGGGGAAATACTCTCAAAGTATGCAGATTTTTTGTAACTGAATATCAAAGATTAACAGAAACCACTTCTTCCAAGTCTGCTGTGTCTGCTCAATTACTTTGTCTAATCTGGTCTGCAATAGGTCATTGAAGTGTCTAATTAAATCATTTTTTTCATATTGATATTTTCTTTGCTTGTAACGTAGGAGTCTAATTAAATCATTTTTTTCATATTGATATTTTCTTTGCTTGTAACGCAGGAGTGCAGCTGCCTGGCCCAAGGTCTTATACGCTGATTTCTTTGAAGACCTGGGGGCATAGCCACTGCTCATGGCACTCCGGGCGGCACTCAACTCTATTGCTGCCACACCTGGTTCTTTGTTCCTTTCTGTAATGGGAAAGGCTTGAATCCCTTTCAATAATTCCTCCCTTGTGAGATTTCCATGTTCTAGGTGAAATCCCATGCTGACCGCGGCACATAAATTGTTACCGGGAGCAGTGGTTTGAGATGGTAATTTACCTGGACAAATTGGTGATGCAGAATCAATGACTGTCTCAGGCAATGGCAAATGGGGGTACAGGGAGTTGGTGATTGGTGGGGGAAGGGCTTGCAGGCAAGATGGAGGGAGGCTAGTTTTTCTGACCTCAGTGTTTTCAGTTTCCTGGGGCCTTTTCTCTGAGGTGGACGCAGAGGAAGCCACAGGAGCCATGGTAGGGGACGGCGCCTTGTGAGTGTGTGTCCCCAGATGTTCTATTCCATATTCTGTCCCCCCTAGTTCATGGGTCTTTTCTGTGATGAGAAAGGCTTGAAGTCCTTCTAATTCTTTTCCTGTAAAGTTTTCTTTCTGCTGTTTCTGCTGAAATTCAATGCTAATCACCCCACCCAGGCCAGGTTGTGGTTCAATTGTGCTCAAGGACTGCTTTTCTAAAGAAGGCGGAGAATTGTGAATGGGCTTGGGTGTGGGTATGGAGAGACACAAAGAATTTGCTGTCTCTGAGGGAGATTGAGCATAAGATGGGGGAAGGGTATTCTGATTGAGTCTGCCTGCTTCTAAAAGCACATGGTTTGGAAATGCTGTCTTGAAACTTTTTTTCCTATGTGTTCTATGGCCTCTGTACATTTTTGCCAAATTAATAATTGCTTTATGGGAGCTCTGGGGACCATATGAAGACTATTGCCTATTAAAATCCAGTCCTGGATATTCAGAGTTCCAGCCTCTATTGAATACCAAGGGCAACGGCAAGCTATTTCACTTATTAATTTTTCTAAGTCCCCCAGGCTGACTTGTGCTTTTTTTCTTCTGGTGATGAATAAATGATTCTTGATGATTTTCTGCAGCTCCCTGGCATGTAGCCTTTGCTGTACAGATAAATCACTTCCCATGCTCACGAATGTGGGGGACAAACTTGCTGAAAAATACTTAAAAAATACTAAAAAGTACTTTAAAAATACTTACGATTGCAAATCTGTTGAACGGTACGTACCTAAGCTATGTCCAGCCGGGATGAGCAGGGAGTATATCACGTGCGGGATCACCAGATGTAGAATATGGAGGCAATGAATACGCATCAGGCAGCTTTCATGGCAGGCAGGAAGAGAAGGACTGAGCACACCTCAGAGCCCTCTTTTATTGTACATTCATACAAAGGCAGATGATGTGTCATTACATGATTGGCTACTTTCCCCATAGCAACAGACGAGTCATTACACCATTGGCTTGGTTCAGGGGGTGTATACGGATCATTTCATTGGCTGCTGAATTCTATACCTCCTGTCTCCGTCCTGCCTCCGACCAGGGAACACCCAGCCCCTCCCCCAGGAATTCAGGGCCAAGCACAAGCCAGAGAAATACATGATAGTCAGGTATCCTTTCCTAGGCAGAGAGGCTTAAGCACAAGTGATGCTTTTATTCAGTGCATAGGGCAGGGAGAAGGGAAGTTAGTGTTTAAACCCTGACATGGCTTGCTGGCAAGCGCATATTTCCCACAATGCTTACATAGGCCAACTAGGATGGACAAGATATTCCACAACTTGCCCTTCTTATATTGATAGCTCTTCCTTCCAATTAGTTTAACCTGATGACCATGGAGCTGTGTGGATTAATAAGACCATGATCACTGGCTCATTTCTGATGTCTCTGTGGTCAGCTATTGGGCTATAAAATCACAATCATCATAAATGTGTTTTTTCCCCATAACCTGACTAACCATGGTGGAAACTACAGCATCTGCATCACAAGTCCTTCTCCATTTCTTCCAGGTTATCAAAGGCAATATCACAAAACAGAATGGATCTGCTAATGGTTATTTCTATTCACACAGGTAAGCAACATTTTAAAATTATTTGTATGTTTTCATACAAATCAAATAAGGGTGGAGAAGTAATGTGGTGCACACAATGGAGAAACCACAGTATATTGAAGTGTAGTGCCAAGAAGTGTGCGGATCCTTAAACTTCAAAAGATTAATCAATCAATATAGCAGATGTCATCAATCTTAAATAAGTAGAGGTATGGTAGATGAAATACAAGTAGGTCCTACTTCAATATATTGTTGTTTCCATACAAATAATAACAAAAAACATATAATTTACATGCTTCTACTGATTTGCAAATAGTTGCAGATAGATCGGTTGCCTTTTAGAGCCAATCCCTGGCATCTTGTTTAAAAACCTAACTGACAGGTCTGTAAGTCAGGTGAACTCATGTAAATAAAATATTTCTATGAAAGTTATGTGTTTGCTGAGACTTGCTTGCTATAACCTTTTTCTGTCCTTACCTTGTAATCACCTTGATTTTATTTACTTTTTAGCGTATGAATTATCGCTCATCTGTCCCTCCCGACACATCCTTTGAGGCAAAACATGGTGTCCGTGTCAGGGGACATTTTTTACCTATAATATGTGGTCTGTTCAAGGCAGAGGAGTTTCCTTTGAACAAAGTGGTTAAACAATATGAACTTGTAAGGACACCTTACTCCTTCTGCAATCCCTGTTATTTGAATTGTCCTATCTTTGCAAATAGTTGGAATGTCTTAACTGTAACTAACCAAACATTCACAAAGAGCAAAAACGATCCTAATCATGAAACATTCAATCACACACAAAAGGTATCGGCTCCTACTGATATGATATCAAGGTCTTTCACCATCCATCAAATTATCAAATTTAAAGATAGAAACGGGATCACATCAGCAAGCCTTATGACGACGTGCCTGGTGTCACCAAGCCGTCCGGTCTTATCTATCATTTGCGACCCGTTTATTGGTAGGAAATGTTCATATTTTTGATTGTTTTTTTACGTATCAATATGCTCAAATAGCCCTGAGAAGAGTCTCATGAAATCAATAGTGGTATATCCGTGACCCGACAGCGGCCGTGTTTCGCAGCATAGCTGCTTCCTCAGGAGTCATCTATCAAAATAAAGGTTCTGCGGGAAACAACTCTCCTTCAATCAAATCTTTCGAGACGCCTCTCTAGCCCGGCGTCTCAAAGATTTGATTGAAGGAGACGCCGGGCTAGAGAGGCGTCTCGAAAGATTTGATTGAATGAGAGTTGTTTCCCGCAGAACCTTTATTTTGATAGATGACTCCTGAGGAAGCAGCTATGCTGCGAAACACGCCCGCTGTCGGGTCACGGATATACCACTATTGATTTCATGAGACTCTTCTCAGGGCTATTTGAGCATATTGATACGTAAAAAAACAATCAAAAATATGAACATTTCCTACCAATAAACGGGTCGCAAATGATAGATAAGACCGGACGGCTTGGTGACACCAGGCACGTCGTCATAAGCCTTGCTGATGCGATCCCGTTTCTATCTTTAAATTTGATAATTTGATGGATGGTGAAAGACCTTGATATCATATCAGTAGGAGCCGATACCTTTTGTGTGTGATTGAATTAACTGTAACTAATACAGAAATCATTTGGTAGTTATGATGAAATACTATATTTTTGTCTTTCTTCTTTCAAAGATTTTCAGACACAGCTGAAGCAAGAACCTTTATACAGTATGCAATGGCAAAGGCTTCTTCACTCTCTAGTAAAGGAAACATTTACTCTAGACTTCAGGCCTGTCGTGATGATGGTGGTTAAAGGGATATAATAAGCTGGACAAACTTAGGCCTATAAGTATTTTTTTTGTGTTCTTTCTGAACTTTTGGCTATATGAGTATGTGGCTGGTACCTTGTTTTAGACAGTAAAGACTAAAATAAGAAAACAAAGTTATAGCCACATACTCATATAACCATATGTTAGAAATAAATGGAGGATGCCCAAGAATTTAATCAAACATTTTTGTTTTATTTGTTTATTTTTCCCATTCAAACCTATAGTGCAGGGGTAGTCATTACCAGTCCTCAAGAGCCTCAAACAGGTCGATTTTTCAGGATATCCACAATGAATATGCATGAGAAAGATTTGCATGTGCTGCCTCCATTGTATGACAATCTATCTCATGCATTTTCATTATGGATATCCTAAAACCCAGGCCTGCACTGGTTCTTGAGGACTAGAGTTTAAAGCATATTTAGAATTTCTGCACTGAGAAAGCTGCAGTGAGACTAGTAACTATAGCAACCAGCCACACTTCCTGTGAGAGGTAGCAACTGGGCTGGACCTGAAGCAGGAGAATTAGGTAAGTAGATGAAATGGAGGACCAATTAAGGTGAAGCATTTTTTTAAATTAGTCTATAGCTGGCATCCAGATCAAGTAACACTCATGCCCTCCCACTGAAAAGTTGAAGCATGTGCAAAAAAACTTTATTTTATCTGTTGAATTTCACAATGAAAGCTTGTCTTTTTAGAAGCTGTTATAGTGCCAAAGAAAAGCTTTGAAAAGAAGGATATAGAAGAATTTTTGCATTAGAACTAGGCTTTTTCTGATCTTCACTGCTGCAATAATAGTTCTGTCATTGTAAGAGAGAGATAGCACTGCTTTCTGTCCTTTCACTATGACAGGGTAGAGGAATGGAGATCTAGAAGCAGTGAACAGTGATTTTTTGGTGTGTGTCTGATTCTGCACAGTGCATTGCACTGGTTATCTGAAAACAAATTGCAGCCTTCTTAGTTTATTCTCTTTCTGACAGGATTCTTTTGTGTGTGTTCGCAAAAAGAGTTAGTGAACACACATGTACTGTATATGTGTGTGTGGGTGTATGTGTGTGAGAGAGAAAGAGATACATTTTTCTACAAACTGTGATGGATACACCTAGAAAGATAATCAGTTTGTGTAACTAGCAAGTTTCTTAACAAAGGTGATGTTGCAGTGGATGATCATCTGGAATCCAGTGATCACCAAATTATGTGGTTCATTATTAGGACACAGAAGATGAAAGTTCATTCAAAGATACTAGACTTCAGAAAAACTAACTGTTAAAATGGGGAATGCCTCAAGCAGTTGTTGGTTGGATGGGGAAATCTAGGGAAAGTAAAGAGTAGTGGCTCAAACTAAAAGGAGATTTTCTTAGTATCCAGTCAGATGAATCCAGAACAAGTGGGTTATGCACCTCTACCAGCAGATGAGATGGAGGAAACTGACGTTACAGTATATAGCCCTGTAGTGACATCAGCCTACCAGTATTGTCCATCTCCAGCAGATGTTGGATGTGTATCTCACTACTGGGGATTGCTTCTATTTAAAAAAGGAGAAATAAGGAAAATAAATTTACCCCACTCTCCTGCAGTTGATACCAAAAAGTCCCTCTCCCAGTTGAAAATTCCTGAGGTGATTTCCATGGTCCCTCAGATGACTGTTAAGCAGCTGATAGGCAGTGGGTGCAGGAAGCCGAGTGCAGTGGTGACAGCAAATGCCTTCACCCCCCATAGCTGGAGACCGTCTCTGTACTCAGCCAGGTAAGGCTAAGCTCAGGTATGTGTTAAGAAAAAAGAAATTTAGAGTCAGAGAAGGAAGGTTTTTTTGCTGTAGGGCTTCCTCCTTCCCCCAGTCTCCTTGATTGGTGTGCTGTTCCGACTTTTATCCCGCTCCATGGGAGGTCGAGGGTCATGGGCAGCCTGGTGGGTTGAGCAGCCTCCGTACACTAGGCTCCGCTCTGAGGCTTTTTTGCTGCATGCCCCGTGCTAGGTCTCAATGGCATTTCACGTGCTTTCTATAGGCTTCCCTCTACAGAATTGTCAGTTTGGTGTGTGCATCTAGCTGTGCGTCCAATTTGTACGTCCAGTTTTTTTGGGCACTTCGGTAGGCCTACTAGTTTGTGCGTCCAAGTTAAGTGGTACCTTAAGTGGCCATCCGCTTACATGTATGCATAAGTTGAGTGTTGCTATGTGCTTAATTTTTTACGGTGCCTATCTTAAGGACGCCTAAGTCTTGGGTGCCTAGGCATTTAGACACCTAGAATTGAGAAGCCTAATTTTTGGACACCTAGAATATTTGGTCGCCAAAAAAAAAAAAGACACATGCTTCCACTGCCAATCAGCTCGCTGCTGGTCTAATGGCACTTAATCTAAGAAAGCTGAGTGCCTTTCTCTTGCACTGCCTGTCATATTCAGGCATATCAATTAAGAGTGCCTGTTGATTTGTGCCAGCACATTTTGGAGGCTCAGGGAGAATTATCTTCCTCTGATTTCACTTAGCCTGGTTCTTTCCTGCCAGATGTAGGTCTGGGTAAAGACTTTTCAGTTGGGGCACCTGATTTTGGAACTCCCCCATTTGGTTCTTCAGCAGAAGAAGGCAACTCAATGAGTATGCCTCAGGTACACCCTAGTCTGGATATTTCTACATTTTCATGGATATAATTTTTCTAGGGATTGCATTCCTTTCTTCAGGCAAAGTCCTCAGCCCCATCCAATGCTCCCAGGGGAGAGTTGCAGGTGCAAACCTTGTCTAGACCTATTGGTAAGCACCAGTATACTCCAAGAGTGCCAGCAGGACTACCCACTAGAGATCTGGATGACACGGATGATGCCACAGATGTTGCGGTCCCGACCACCTCCCCCATGTTCGGGGTTGGTTACGCTTACCTCCGCTCCGCTCCACGCAGGGGCACACCGGGGTCCCGGTCCTGTAGGCCTCTTGGTCTCGGTCTCGCCACATGGAGAACCCCGTCCAGGCCGCCCGAAGCTCCGCCCCCCTCTGCTGCCTCGCGCGCGAGGAAGGCCCTTATGTGCGCCCAGCACCCGGAAGTTCGGGACAGCCCCTTCTGCTGACGTCACGCCCCGGATCGCATTTAACCGGCACCCAGTCTCAACTAAACGCCTTGCAACGAGGTTCTCTGAATACTTGTTGCCTTCCATTCCAGTACCTGCCTCAGTGACCTTCTTGTTGGACTTCCTGGTTTCTGATTCCGGTCTGTTCCAGTACACTGCCTACCTGCCTGCCGCCTGCCTCGATCCCAGTCTGTTCCAGTACACTGCCTGCCTGCCTGCCGCCTGCCTCGATCCCGGTCTTTTCCAGTACCCTGCCTGCCTGCCTGCTGCCTGCCTCGATTCCGGCCTGTTCCAGTACACTGCCTGCCTGCCTGCCGCCTGCCTCGATCCCGGTCTGTTCCAGTACACTGCCTGCCTGCCGTCTGCCTCGATCCCGGCCTGTTCCAGTACACGGCCTGTCGCCTGTCTCGATCCTGGTCCACCACAGTACTCTGCCTAGCCTCCGGTCCGCTTCTGAACATCGTCTTCTGACCTCGGGCCCTGCCTCGGACCACTGCTGGACTACCACTCTTGTCCGACTCCAGACCCAGTCTGGTGTCCGCTCTCCTCGGGTCTACTGTCTGACTCCCGCAGGCCAGCCTCTGGACTTTCCTTGCTTAGCCTAAGTCCCGAGGGCCTGGGTCCCTACGGGCTCCTCCCGGGGAGGTTCCGGGTTCCTGTGAAACCTTGCCAGGCACTGACTCCACCTCCCGGTCTGCCATAAGGATCTCTCCTTGCAGCCCGGCCCAAGGGTCCACTACTCCTCTACCCCAGTATCTCAACTGCAACAACAGATCCTGACTCTTTTGAGAATTGTGAAATTCCTCCAGGATTAGAACTGTATAGGATAATATTATGGTTCTTCCATAGAGATGAACTGTCTGCCCTAATTTCCCAGACCTTGAAAATGCTGGGAATACCTGGGACAGATTCCATGTCTGAGCCAAAGAAAAATCCCATTTTGGTTTCTCTGTGTAAAGCTTCTTGTTTTTCCCTATGATGGAGGCCATTCAAGAATTGATTGATCTTGAGTGGGGTACCCCAGAAGCTAATTTCAAAGGAAGTTGGGTTTTGGAAGTCCTGTACCTTCTAGATATGGTGGTGAGAGAGCGATTACATTTTATGAAAGTAGATGCACTTGTATATACAGTCTTTAAGCAGACAACTTTCCCCATGGAGAGAGGAGCGGCCTTGAAGGATGTACACAATAGGAGGATTGAAACTATCCTTAAGCAGCCATTTGAGGCAGTGATAATGACTTTGCAAATTGCTTCTTGTTTTTCCCTGGTGATTCGCTCTTGTTTATTCTCTTCCAAGAGGTTGATGACTCTGGAGTGTATTCCAGGGCAGTTATGGAGCTAGTGGCCACCTTCTTAGCAAATGCAGACTGTGATTTGGTCTGCACCTTAGCCAGAGGGGTGGCTTTGGTAATAGTGGCCAAACATCAGTTATGGCTGAGAAATTGGTTGACCGATGTGACCTCCAAGGCTAACCTCATGAAATTGCCCTTTAAAGGCTTGCTTTTGTTTGGGCGTGAGTTAGAGAAACTGGCCAGTAAGTGGGGGTGAATCACCAGTTCTTTGATTACCGGAGGATAAGAAGCAGAAGCCATGTTTTTTTAGCATGAGAGTTCACGCTAAGGAATCCAAGTGTTTTTGACCCTATAGAGGTGTGACCTTTCAGAAGATTTGACCTTTTAATAGGTCTAAGACTTTTCATCCCAGACAGCCCAGAAGGGGTGTGGGCTCGGGTAATGGATCCTCCTGAGCCTCCCAATGAAGGTTTGCTGATCCACCCCTGGGAACAGGAGATATGGGGACACCTCTCTCTTTTCTATCAGGTGGGTCAAGATCACATCGGATCAATGGGTCTTGGAGATGATATAAGAAGGCTATGCACTGGAGTTTTGCAGTATTCCTCAGGAGGGGTTCATGGTCTTCCCTGCCACTTCCCACAGAAGAAGCAGGCAGTGGAGTATACATTGGCAAGGCTCCTCA
Organism: Rhinatrema bivittatum; assembly: GCF_901001135.1. Taxonomy (NCBI): domain Eukaryota; kingdom Metazoa; phylum Chordata; class Amphibia; order Gymnophiona; family Rhinatrematidae; genus Rhinatrema; species Rhinatrema bivittatum. Next base: position 658,437,163 of record NC_042615.1, on the reverse strand, counting down.
TTCTGAGGGATTTGATTCTGGTGCCCATATCTAAAGAAAATACAGGACAATATTCAATTTATTTTGCTGTACCCAAGAAAGAGGAATCCTTTCATGCCATCCTGGATCTTAAGAGTGTCAGTAGTCACCTACAGCTGACGTACTTTTGCATGGAGACCTTGCTGCTCAGTGATAATGGTCGTACAGTTGGGGGTATTTCTGACCTCTTTGGACCTGTCCGAAGTATATCTTCACATTCTTTTTGACTAGAGCATCAATGCTTTCTGTGTTTTGCAGTTCTGGGATATCTTTATCAGTTTTGGGCACTGTATTTTGGTCTGGCCATTGCTCCCAGTACATTTTTCAAGGTAATGGTGGTAGTTGTGGTAGAATTGAGAAAGGATGGTATCCTTGTACACCCGTATTTGAATGACTGACTGATTTGTGTTGTGGAGCGCTAGGAGAGCGATCCCACTCCTGGGAGATGTGTGTGCCCTTGGGCTGCGGCTCGACACCAGAGGGGTCTGGAGAGGTGCCGCGGGAGGCGTGGCATGCCCGAGCATGGGCTGGACGGGAGCAGGGCTGGAGTGAAGACTGGCTGACAGGCCCTTCTCTGGACCTGCGCGCTTCGGAAGACCCAACAACGCAATGTTGGTCTTGTGAACAGTCCTCCGACCGTTCCCAGCCCTTTCGGACCTGCCGCAGGGTACGGCACGAAGCGGCAGGCCAGATGGAGGCCAGGACAGTGAAGACTGGAACATGGATTCAGACGAGACTCAGGAATGACGTAGACTCAGGCGTAGACGTGGACTCAGGACGAGGTGCAGGATCCATAGACGTGGACTCAGGCATAGATGCAGGATCCTTAGATGTGGACTCAGGCATAGACGTGGACTTCAGGAACGGGGTGCAGTATGCATAGACATGGACGCAGGCAAGACGAGGACTCAGGTCGAGGTACTGGATGCACAGAGGTGGAATCAGGAACGAGGGCTGAAGGAAGACATGGGCACTGACCCTCAGGGCGCCCTACTCAGGCCACCCGCGGGACTGAGTCGCGGACCACCCTGTCCCATGCGCGCCCTACACAGCCCTGGAAGGCTGGTCGCGGACCACGCAGAGAGCGGGAGAGCACAGGAAAGAGGAAGCAGGTTCGCTGCTCTCCTGGCAGCACAAGGCAAGGATATACGCTGCTCTCCTGGCAGCACAAGGCAAGGATATACGCTGCTCTCCTGGCAGCACAAGGCAGGTTAGGCATCAGGATCAGGAACAAGGATATCTGGAACATCAGGACTGGAACACATATACTGGAATAGGAGACACACCTCTGGGCTGGAAAATGGACATCAGGAACATCAGGACTGGAACAAGAGACAGACCTTGAGACTGGAACGGCAGGCAAACATCAGGGCTGGAACACTGAAGACATCAGGACTGGAATGGCAGGCAGACATCAGGACTGGAACAACTTGACAAGAAGCTTCAACAGGAAACATGGAACACTGGACCTTGCAGAAGGCTGGAATACAAGGCATCTCCTGGAACGAGGAACTCAGGAGTGACCAACTCCTTGCGAAGGCAAAGATACACTGAAAGCTGAGCCCTTTAGTAGGGCTGAAGTGGACAACGCCCAGGGAGGGGTCAGCAGGGGGCCACACCTGGCTGGCCCTTGAAGAGCAGTAGAGAAGCGCGCGCTCGCGCCCTAGGAGGCTGGAGAGAAGAGCTGGAAGCCGGTGGCGTCCCCAGCCACGTGGAGGGCCCAAGGAAGCCGCGGAGCAGCCCTGGACTGGAGCTGGGTGAAGGCAGGTCACTGGAGCAGCTCCCAGCTGCACGGACAGAAGCAGAGAGAGGCAAGGCTGGCTGCGGGGGAAGGGCCGACTGCAGGAACGGCTCCATGCCGTGAGGACAGCCCCAGGGGGAGAGGTAAGACTGCAGGGAGAGTAGAGAGCTGTAGGCACCGGCAGAGAGAAGTGCTGGCTGCAGGGAACTGGGAGAGACTGCAGGCACCGGCAGGGATGGCTTCCCTGCTGGGCAAGGACCCGGGCTAAAGCAGGCACTGGGAGAGACGGCCTGCTTGCTAAAGGTCCCGGGATCGCAGCAGCACGTCGGGGAAAGGCAGAGACAGCAGCCGAGGAGCAGACCACATGGCAGCAGCTGTGGAACCGGCCCCAGCTGATTCAGGGAGAAAGAAGCAGCGTCAGCAGCCCGGCTGGCTGTGGCTGTGAGAGGTAAGAACCTGCACACGCTTCTTGTGGGCAGGAGCATAACAGTACCCCCTCCTCAAAGCCCCCCCTCAAGCCTCTTGTCAACAGCTTGAGAAGAAGGCGGTAGTCCATACCGTTGAGGGCAAGCGAGGATCCAAAGACGAGCTGGTATTTCTTGGCGAGTAACTGTAGCGAGAAGGATACAGAAGCAGAAGACAAGGCAGAAGTTGTCAAGGTCCAGGCAAGACAAAACATAGAACACGGAATGCTGAAGGCGTAGATCAGGCAGGTTGTAGGGTACAGAACCACTAGATGGCATCTTGGTTCTAGGATCAAGGCAGAGGCAAGGCTCCATCCAAGACTTGGCTTAAATGGAGGTCCATAGGCTTAAGACTGAAGCTGTGGTGCAGGCTGGAGTACTTAGGTGCTGATTAATGGTTCCAGAGACTTGGGACTCCAGTGACACAAGGTGGAAGAGCTGGAGCAAGGCATCAAGGTAGCAATGCTAGACGTGGCGAGAAATGATCTTGGTTTCACTAGAGGATGGAGGACATCCCAGTTGGTTCAAGTTGGCTTTGAAGTATGGTGGCACGCTCGGAGTTGGGTACCACACAGTAGTTCAAGGGTCAGGGTTGAAGGGCCCTGGTGACCGAATGACTTGGCAGTCATAAGAAGCTATGCCGTTTAAGCAAGCGTGACTTCCTTTGATGTGTAGATGCAAGAGGGCAGGTGAACTGCTAGTCACTGTTGGTGGTCACAGATGGAAATACACTTGACATGGAACATCGGGTGAAGTCCACAGGTTGGTCACCAGATGATGTTGCAGTTTCAAGCGTGACATCCTGATAAGCATAGTTCAAGATGGAGGGTGGACTGCTAGTCAATGCTGGCAGTCACAGCTGGATTCAGGCTTGGCAAAGCATGTAAGCTGGAGTTCTTTGATTGGTAACTGGACTCCTTAGTGAAGACATTGCTGATGCTCTGGTGGGAAGAACTGGCAGCTCAAGTAACTGGTGGTGAGAGTCAGGGTTAGAGCAGTGCAGAGGATCAAAGAAACAAAAGTTCAGTAACTCCCATCTAAGAGTGAGCCCTAAGACTGGGCAGAATCTTAGTGTTACTTGATGAATAGACACTCACACTCGAGTGGTCCTAGGCTGATGGTAGAGATGGACATCTTCAGGATGGCTTTAGAGCAAGCTGGCAGTAGGCTACTTGGAAAGGCACACTTGGACCAGTACCTTTGCTTGGATGGTGAAGCTTGCAGCGGATTCCCGAAGAAGCTGTTGGACTCGCGCTCGGGGTGGTGAGTGAGACAAGCACGTGGTAACAGAAGTACTGTAGAGGCTGAGCGGAAAGAGCGAAGACATCTGCTGATTCAGCTGGAAGAGATGACTGAGACTCCAGGCCCCATTGGACAGATTACCACAGATGGGGTGCAGGCGCCTCCTGCAGGTCGTCTGGAGAGGTGTACCACAAGCTGGCAGATAGTAGGCATCACTAGTAGCATGGAGAACACAGTGAGCAAGATGTACAGGAAATTCAGCAGAGTAAGCTCTTCTGGGCAGGAACCTCTTGCTGGTGAACAAGCATTCTCGGAGGGAAAAAATAAAAATTCTGGTCAAGATAGTCATGCAGCACAGGAACCAGGTGCTGCAGCATGGAAGACGGTGGTAAACCTGGGTGCAGGCGCCTCCTGCAGGTCGTACAGCAAGTGTACCCAGGCTAAGCAAAAGTCTCAAGAAGGCACTTGGTGAAAACAGGTGCTAGGCCTCTAGCGGTACGGGAAAACAAAAGTTCAAATAAGCTGGCGCCTCCAGCAGGTCGGTAAAGCACAGCGGAAAAACTGGGACTGAAGTTTTTTCCTTTTTTTTTTTTTTTTAAATTCCTTTGGCAAAGAAACTCCGGAACTTGGCACAGGCCCATCACAAGGACATGAACGCCGGACACATGGCCTTCGCAATCTGTTGTGGAGCGCTAGGAGAGCGATCCCACTCCTGGGAGATGTGTGTGCCCTTGGGCTGCGGCTCGACGCCAGAGGGGTCTGGAGAGGTGCCGCGGGAGGCGTGGCATGCCCGAGCATGGGCTGGACGGGAGCAGGGCTGGAGTGAAGACTGGCTGACAGGCCCTTCTCTGGACCTGCGCGCTTCGGAAGACCCAACAACGCAATGTTGGTCTTGTGAACAGTCCTCCGACCGTTCCCAGCCCTTTCGGACCTGCCGCAGGGTACGGCACGAAGCGGCAGGCCAGATGGAGGCCAGGACAGTGAAGACTGGAACATGGATTCAGACGAGACTCAGGAATGACGTAGACTCAGGCGTAGACGTGGACTCAGGACGAGGTGCAGGATCCATAGACGTGGACTCAGGCATAGATGCAGGATCCTTAGACGTGGACTCAGGCATAGATGTGGACTTCAGGAACGGGGTGCAGTATGCATAGACATGGACGCAGGCAAGACGAGGACTCAGGTCGAGGTACTGGATGCACAGAGGTGGAATCAGGAATGAGGGCTGAAGGAAGACATGGGCACTGACCATCAGGGCGCCCTACTCAGGCCACCCGCGGGACTGAGTCGCGGACCACCCTGTCCCATGCGCGCCCTACACAGCCCTGGAAGGCTGGTCGCGGACCACGCAGAGAGCGGGAGAGCACAGGAAAGAGGAAGCAGGTTCGCTGCTCTCCTGGCAGCACAAGGCAAAGATATACGCTGCTCTCCTGGCAGCACAAGGCAAGGATATACGCTGCTCTCCTGGCAGCACAAGGCAGGTTAGGCATCAGGATCAGGAACAAGGATATCTGGAACATCAGGACTGGAACACATATACTGGAATAGGAGACACACCTCTGGGCTGGAACATGGACATCAGGAACATCAGGACTGGAACAAGAGACAGACCTTGAGACTGGAACGGCAGGCAAACATCAGGACTGGAACACTGAAGACATCAGGACTGGAATGGCAGGCAGACATCAGGACTGGAACAACTTGACAAGAAGCTTCAACAGGAAACATGGAACACTGGACCTTGCAGAAGGCTGGAATACAAGGCATCTCCTGGAACGAGGAACTCAGGAGTGACCAACTCCTTGCGAAGGCAAAGATACACTGAAAGCTGAGCCCTTTAGTAGGGCTGAAGTGGACAACGCCCAGGGAGGGGTCAGCAGGGGGCCACACCTGGCTGGCCCTTGAAGAGCAGTAGAGAAGCGAGCGCTCGCGCCCTAGGAGGCTGGAGAGAAGAGCTGGAAGCCGGTGGCGTCCCCAGCCACGTGGAGGGCCCAAGGAAGCCGCGGAGCAGCCCTGGACTGGAGCTGGGTGAAGGCAGGTCACTGGAGCAGCTCCCAGCTGCACGGACAGAAGCAGAGAGAGGCAAGGCTGGCTGCGGGGGAAGGGCCGACTGCAGGAACGGCTCCATGCCGTGAGGACAGCCCCAGGGGGAGAGGTAAGACTGCAGGGAGAGTAGAGAGCTGTAGGCACCGGCAGAGAGAAGTGCTGGCTGCAGGGAACTGGGAGAGACTGCAGGCACCGGCAGGGACGGCTTCCCTGCTGGGCAAGGACCCGGGCTAAAGCAGGCACTGGGAGAGACGGCCTGCTTGCTAAAGGTCCCGGGATCGCAGCAGCACGTCGGGGAAAGGCAGAGACAGCAGCCGAGGAGCAGACCACATGGCAGCAGCTGTGGAACCGGCCCCAGCTGATTCAGGGAGAAAGAAGCAGCGTCAGCAGCCCGGCTGGCTGTGGCTGTGAGAGGTAAGAACCTGCACACGCTTCTTGTGGGCAGGAGCATAACAGATTCGAGCCAAGTCTATGGAGGAGAGCAACCTGGTGACCCACAAGGTGATCTCTCTGTTGCAGGAGCTCAATTGCGTTGTGAACCTGTCAAGAGCAGTCTTCAGCATGCTCAGTCAATGGAATACCTTGGGATTCAGTTCAAAGTAAAGCAGGGCAAGATTTTCCTGCTGGAAGCTCGTATTCAGAAGTTGATGGCACAGCTACGTCTATTAATGAACACTCTGTGCCTAACAATATGGTCCTACCTACAGGTACTTGGTTTAATGGCAGCAACCCTTGAAGTGGTACAATGGGTGAGAGTGCATATGCGACCTCTTCAGGGATCCATGTTGTCTCGGTGAAACCCACGGTTACGCTTGCTAAACACCGAGCTCCATGGCCAGTCTCGCTCACCCAATACTGCACAACAGTTTCAGGCTCCCTGGTAATGGCGGGGAGTAGCTGCTGACATAACCCTTTCTCTTCATGGCCCTGAGTGTGTTCTACTTCCTCGTGGCTGGGAACGCCGTCGACGTCTTGCTCTGCACTCATTCCCCTAGGCATGTGTGCACGCCTCTCTTCTAAATTGAAAGGGCCCACAATAGGAAATGCCCTATGGCCCTTGCTGATAATATCAGGAACCCAGGACTATATAAGGCTAGACCCTGCCTCCAGCCTTTGCCTTGGCAATAGGTCTCCTTGCTTCTGAGTAGTGGATTGCCATTCCTGAGTTCCTGAGTTCCTGCCTCCCATGTTCAATGCCTTCCTCCTTCATTCTTCGGATTGATCTTGGCTTTGACTTCAGACTGGACCTTGACCATGAGCTATGCCACTTGGCCTCTACCTTTGGCTGAACCTTGACCATGCGGTATGCCACCTGCCTCAACCGTTGCCTGTACCTTGATCTAGAGCTTGCTGCCTGTTCCTAACCTCAGCCTGAGCTCTGGCTACATTTATTCACCAGGACTTCCATCGCTGCACAGTCCCCACCTAAGTCCAGCTGGCCCCGGCACCCGAGGGCTCAACATAAGGGGAACGTGGGTTGGTAGTGGTGAAGCTCCAGCTGGGCCTCTTCTTCCCACCACCCTCACCTACCAATCATGGGAACCTGTGGGGCTCCTCCCCACAGGTAGAGTCAACTCCCTCTCAGTCCAAGGGTCCACCAGCATAACAGATTGTCAAGGCCATGGACCTGGCAAGGCTTCTGCTCTGCATGCCATTCTGGGCTTGGCCCAGAAAATTCAGGAATAGCAACAGTTTCTTGAAGCCCTGGTGGTCTTTATGAAGCTTCTTTGTGCCCTCCTAAACTCCTCTGTTCCAGTGGTCATGCTGACTCCATCTACACTGGTGCCTACTGTTCTAGTGCCTCCTCAATGCTCCATCATATGACTTCCAGCTCCTCCCCGCTATTCCGGGAAGCCTAAACTCTGTTAAGAGTTCATCAACCAATGCAACATGCATTTTTGCCTCCAAGATTCGCTGTTTCCAGATGACACCACTAAGATAAATTACATTCTTTCACTGTTGGATGGTAAGGCTCTCGCCTGGGTCTCTCCCTTATGGGAGTGCTCTGACCATATCCTTCGGGACCTCCCATGGTTTTTTGAACTTTTCAAGACCATTTTTGATGACCCAGATTGCCAGGCCACGTCTAGTTCAGAGCTCCTCTATATCCGCCAGGGCAATCATTCTTTCTCTGATTTCACTATAAAATTTCAGAGCCTGGCCACGGAACTCCATTAGGGAGAGGATTGCCTTCATTCCATCTTCCTGGACAGATTATCATCCTGAATCAAGGATGACCTGGTGGCTCGCAAATTCCCCGCCTTTCTAGACTCCCTTATAGAGTTGGCCGGGAGGATTGACCATCACCTTCAGGAGCGGACTCGAGAATTAAAACACTCTAAGAGATGCACGGCCATCAACAATCCCCCTCGGTGTTCCTATCCTCATCCAGGAGCCTCTCCTTCCCCCAGAATCCTGAAAGAGGAACTGATACAATTGGGCTGTGGCCAGCTGACTCAGGAAGAACACTTTTGGTGCTGCCTGGCCGGACTTTGTCTATACTGTGTTGAGGCCGACCATATAATTGTTCACTGCTCAGTAAGGCTGGTAAATTCCCAGGCCTAGGACTCAGCTTTTAATACCAGAGATGGCCATTATGAATACCTGGTCATGCCGTTTGCATTACGCAATGCACCAGCCATGTTTCAAAATATGATGAACGAGAAATTCAGAGACTTCCTCTATGAGTGAGTAGTCGTATACAATATTTTAGTCTTCTTGAAAGATCTGGCTACACATCGCCAAGACATCTCTCATGTTCTCCAATATTTCCATGATAATCGGCTTAATGTCAAACTCGAGAAGTGCTTATTCAAAAAAGAAAGACTCCCATTTTTGGGATATCTAGTCTCCAACAAGGATTTCACATGGACCCTGAGAAACTTAAGTGCATACAAGATTGGCTTCAGCTGAGCAGATTATGAGCCTTACAGAGGTTTCTGGGCTTCGCCAATTACTATCGCAGCTTTATTAACTATTACTCAAAACTGGAAGCTCTGCTCACTGCCCTGATCCACAAGGGGGCCAACGCCAAACTATGGCCATCTGAGGCTGTAACAGCCTTCCAAGAGTTAAAGGCTGCTTTCTTCTTGGAGCCCTGTTTCTGTCACCCAGACCCACTGTCTGGGTGGAAATGGATGCCTCTTCTAAAGGAGTAGGGGCTATCTTGAGCCAGTACTCATCCTCAGGAACCTTGTATCCTTGCTTCTCTTTCTCTAAGAAGTTTTCCCCAGCTGAGCATATGGAATTTGGTGACAAGGAGTTAATAGCCATCAAGATCACACATGAAGAGGTTGGAGGGGGCTCAGCATTGTATCACCATCTATACGGACCATAAAAACCTGGAGCTCCTCCACCATGCCCAACAACTGAACCATCAGCAGGCCTGTTGGGTAGTTTTCTTCACCCACTTTGACTTTGAACTCAAATACAGGTCCACAGCCAAAAACATCCAAGCAGATGCTCTTTCTCACTCCTTTTTGACTGAGGATACCACTGATCCACTCTGGCACATCATAGACCCTGCCCAGGTCCTCCTCACTTCCAACATGACTATACCTCCAGGGAAGATGGTTGTTCCTTGTAAGCACCATAAAAAAGTGTTGAGCTGGTCCCACAATTCCCATGTCGTAGGCCACCCTGGATGAACCCGGACCCTTGCATTGCCTCAACAATTCTACTGGTGGCCTGACATGTAGAAGGACATTTGAGCTTATATGGACTCTTGTCCCATCTACATGCAGCAGAAACCATTGGTGGGATAACTTTGGGGGCTGTTACAGCCACTGCCAGCCCCCAAAGAATCTTGGACTCACATTCTCACTGACTTTGTAATGGATTTGCCTCCCTTGAATGGCAATATGATCATCTGGCTGGTAGTTGACCATTTCTCAAAAATGGCACACTTCACACCATTGCCTGGTCTCCCTACAGCCCCAAAGATAGCTCAACTTTTTGTTCAGCATGTGTTCTGTCTCCACAGACTTTCCCAACACATCATCTCTGATCATGGTAATCAGTTCACCGCAAGATATTGACAATCCCTATTTAAAAAATTTAATATTACACTGGATTTCATAACAGCATATGACCCACAAGCTAATGGTCAGTCCGAATGGACAAATCAGATGCAAAACAATTTTCTTTGGGCTTATGTTAATGTCCATCAAGATGACTGGGCAGCTCTGGGCAGAGTTTTACATAACGCTCATTCTTTCACTGCTGCAGGATATCTCACTGTTTCAAGTCATAAATGGCAAGCAGCCACCACCTCCTCTACTGCTTTCTCTGACAGTACCCTCACCAGAAGCTCAGATGACTGCAGAAGAGCTGAAAAATCTCTGGAGCTATACGCAGCAGATGCTAAAGAAAGTGGGCCTAAAGGCCAAAACATTTGCTGACCTCCACCATAGACCTGCACGTCAGTTCAAACAAGGAGAAAAGGTATGGCACAGCAACCATCATATTCGACTCAGGGTTCCATCTATGTAGCTGGCTGCTCGGTATATTGGGTCATTTACGGTGCTACGACAACTTAGGCCAGTGACGTATCAACTCCATCTACCCACATCTTTAAAAATACATAATTCCTTCCACGTCTCTCTATTGAAATCCCTGGTACTCTCGGAGGGTGCCACAGCCACAGGAGATTGCCTCTGAGAGTGATACTTGTAAGAAGTTCTGGATGTGAGAAGACGTGGCTGGAGATGGGAGTATCTCCTCTCCTGGGAGGGATATGGCCAGAGGAGAATACCTGGAAGCCTGCCTCCAATATATTAGATAAGAAACTGATCAATTAGTTCCACACCTCCCACCCCAGGAAACTGAAACCCTCAGGAGGGGGGCTTAAAGGAGGGGCTACAATTACGCTTGCTGCAGCAAAAACAGTCCCGGGCTCCATTGTAGCAGCAGGAGCCACAGCAGACATCACCCTTCCTCTTCATAGCCCTGAGTGCCGCCCCTACTTCCATGTGGTTTGGGGTGCTGCTGATGCTGTCGCGGCCTCCCTCGTGGTTGGGAACGCCATCGACGTCTTGCTCAGCACTCGTTCCCCTAGGCACACACGTGCCTCTCTTCTAAATTTAAAAGGCACATAGCGGGAATACCCTCTGGCCCTTGCTGATGACATCAGCAACCCAGGACTATATTAGGCTGGACCCTGTCTCCACTTTTTGCCTTGGCAATAGGTCTCCTCACTTCTAAATATTGGATTGCTGTTCTTGAGTTCCTGAGTTCCTGCCTCCCATTATTTCTCAAATTCCTCCTTCATTCCTTTGGACTGATCTTGGCCTTGACTTTGGATTGGACTTTGACCACAAGCTATACCACCTGCCTCAACCTTTGCCTGGACCTTGACCATGAGATAAGCTGCATGCCTCGATCTTTGCATGGACCTTGACCAAGAGCTATGCCACCTGCCTCAACCTTTGCTGACCTTGACCTTGAGATTGCTGCCTGCTCCTTTCCTCAGCCTGAGCTCTGGCTAGGCTTCTTCACCAGGACATCCATCACTGCAGAGGCTCCACCTAAGTCCAGCCATCCCCAGCACCTGAGGGCTCAGCCTAAGGGGAATGTGGCTGGTAGTGGTGAAGCTCCAGCTGGGCTTCTGCTTCCCACCAGCCTCACCTACCAACTATGAGGACATTTGTGGCTTCTCCACACAGGTGGCGTCAATTCCCTCTCGAAGCAAGGGTCCACCAGCATAACAGCCGCAGTCTCAGGACTATTCAATTTGGCTCTATATGCTGATGGAGGTCTCCTCCTGACCGCAGTAGTGGCTACAGCTGGATTACAGGAACTGACAGTGCAAGGGTGCTGGGATGCAGAAGAGTCTCTCTGGAACATCAGTCATTTGGAGGCCAGGGCAGTCTGGCTGGCATGTTTGCAGTTTGGCGAAAGGCTGCATGGTCTAGCAGTTCATCTAATGTCAGACAATGCAATGACTATGGCTTACATAAATTGGCAGGAAGGAACCAAGTGCCAACAAGTGTCGTAGGAGGTAGATCAGCTTATGGAATGTGCCGAACTACATCTCCAGATGATCTCAGCCTCGCAATACAGCAGAAAAAGACAATGTAAGAGCAGACTTTCTCAGCAGGGACCTAGGAGAATGGGCACTATCAAATTAGGCATTTCAGTTGATTCTGGATCGCTCTCCCCTTTCTAGACCTGTGTGGCTAGTTCTCGCAATGCAAAGGTTCTGCAATTCTTCAGATGCAGGAGAGATCCAAAGTCATTGGGGATAGATATCTTGGTGCAGGAGTGGCCAGAAGATAAGTTGCTGTATGTCTTTTCTCCATATCCCATGTTGGGCAGATTTGTCTGAAGGATCGAGTGCCACAGAGAGATGGTGCTCTTGGTTGCTCCAGAATGGCCCAGAAGACAGTGGTATGTGGATCTGTGGTGGCTCCTGGTGGAATCACTCATTCAGCTTCTGGTGTATGGGGATCTGCTGCAGCAGAATCCTTCTCTTCATAAAGATCCAACTCAATTTTGTCTTAAGGTGTGGCCCTCAAAAGGGCTCGCTTGCTGAAATGTGGAAACTCTGCGGCAGTGATTTCCACCTTGCTAAGAGCTAGAATGTTCTCCACTTCCTTGGCCTATATGCAGGTTTGATGAGTGTTTGAGGCCTGATGTGAGGATTGAGGTACTCTTCCTTGTATGGTCATGATCCCACTCATTTTGAAATTTTTACAGGTTGGCATGAGTAAAGGCTTGGCACTTAATTCCTTAAAAGTACAAGTAGCAGCTCTCACCTTTTTCAGAGGTCAGGTGAATGGTTTATTTATTTATTTATTTATTTAAAATTTTTATATACCGACATTCATCCAGGATATCATATCGGTTCACATTGTAACGCAAAAACAAACGCACGGCATGGCGCTTTACATTGAACAGTAAAAAACATGATAACAAGGCATTAACGAGAGGGGGGAACAATAATATGGGAAGTTTTGCAATAAAATTATATACAAGAATTGCAATTATATACATATGTACAAAAGAAAGAAAACTATGAGGTTAATTTTAATCAGGCTAGGAGATAAGATGGGGAAGAGAAGGGAGGAGAGCAAGGAAAGAGGGGGGCAGAGAGAAAGAAAAGAAGGTGGGGGAGAAAAGGGAGGGGAGAGTGGGGCGGAAGAAAGGGAAACAGGGGAGGAGTGTGGAGAGTGGGAACAGTGGTGAGGTATAGTGAAAAATTAAGTGTATGCTTTTGCAAAGAGCCAGGTCTTGAGCTTCCGCTTGAAAGATTTGAGGCATTCTTCTTGCCGTAGTTCAACAGGCATTTTGTTCCAGAGGGTCGGCCCGGCTATCGATAGTGCACGGGCTCTTGTGGAAGTGAGTTTATAGAGTTTAGGAGAGGGGATAGGCATGGTTGCTAGATGTGCTAGTCTGGTGGGCTTATTAGACTGGTGTAAACGGAAGGATTCATTGAACCAGTTCATTTCGGGATTGTATAGGGCTTTGTGGATGAGAGAGAGAGCCTTATATTGTATGCGGGAGGCAATTGGAAGCCAATGTAGGTCTTTTAGAACAGGTGTAATATGGTCATGTCTACGTAAATTGGTCAAGATCCGGGCTGTGGTGTTTTGTAAGATTTGAATGGGATGGATGGCATTATTAGGTAGGCCGAGGAGTAGGGAATTGCAGTAGTCGGTTTTGGCGAAGATTGTGGTTTGGAGAACTGTACGGAAATCGGGGGGATGTAATAAGGGTTTGAGTTTTTTTAGTGTGTGGAGTTTAAAGAAGCCGTCTTTTAGAATGTTATTTATGAATTTCTTTAGTGTGACGTGACCATCAAAAATGATACCCAGATCACGGACTTGTTGAGTAAATTGGAACTGAGGAAAAGGGGGGAGGATCGGTTGGCTTTGGGGTGAGATGAGCATAATTTCAGTTTTATTGGTATTAAGAGCAAGGTGGATGGAGGAAAGGAGATTGTTAATGGACTGGAGGGTTTCATTCCAGAAGTCCATGGTTTTTGCTAGGGAGTCAGTGATGGGTATAAGCAGCTGAACATCATCAGCATATATGTAATGAGGGAGGTTTAGACTGGAGAGGAAGTGACAGAGGGGCAGAATGTAAATATTGAATAGGGTTGAGGATAGGGAGGATCCCTGAGGGACACCTCGGTTGAGGGGGATGGCCTTGGATACGTGATTTCCTAGCTGGATTTTGTAATCTCTATTACTAAGGTAGGAGTTGAACCAATTGTGGGCAACACCTGTAATACCGATTTCAGTTAGCCGCTGTAGGAGAATGGGATGGCTAACGGTGTCGAATGCGGAGGAGATGTCAAGGAAGGCAAGAATGTATGATTGCCCTTTCTCAAATCCTTTGATAATGTGGTCTGTCAGGGAAAGTAAAAGAGTTTCAGTGCTATGAGATTTTCGAAAACCGTATTGTGCGGAGGCCAGGATATGATTTTCTTCTAGGTATTCTGTGAGTTGCTTGTTGACAGTTTTTTCAAGTAGTTTAGAGATGAATGGAAGATTGGATATGGGGCGATAATTAGCTGGATCAGAAGGGTCAAGTTTGGGCTTCTTTAGAATAGGTTTGACTATTGCCTGCTTCAGGGAGAGCGGCACCTGTCCAGAGCTAATGGATAGGTTGATGATTTTTGTTAAAGGTTTGGCAATGATGTTGGGTATTGTAAGAAGATGTTTAGTGGGTATGGTATCAGATGGGTGGGTGGAAGGTTTGGCTTTCTTGATAAAGGTTTCTATTTCTAATGTTGAAGTGCAGTCTAGGGAGGAGAGGGCATTGGTGTAATTGCTGGTTTTTGTTTGATTGATGTTAGGTTCGAAGTGGTTGGTAGGATTGGCAGAGGAGGAGAACTTGGATAGCAAATTGTCGACTTTGGTTTGGAAGAATGTGGCAAGTTCTTCACATTTGGATTTGGCTACTACATCAGGGATGTGAGGGGTAGCTGTTTTAGTGAGAGAATTCACGTAATCGTATAATACTTTAGGGTTGTATTGGAATTGATGAATTTTGTTGGCATAGAAGTCTCGCTTTGTCTTGTTAAGTTTGTCACTATAGAGATTTAGGGAGGATTTAAATTGTGCCAGGTGCGTTTGTGAGGGATCCTTGCGCCAGATCTTTTCAGATTTCCGAAGGAGTTGTTTGAGATTTTTTAACTCTTGGGAATACCATGGTTTCTTACTCTTGTTGTTTTGTGGGCAGACACTTTTGGATTGTAGGGGACAGGTGGTGTTGGCTATACTATTGGTGATGTCAAACCATGAGGTAAGCGCTGTGTCTGCATTGGTGAGCTCTAGGTGGTCAAGTTTGTTGGCGAGAGCCGATGTAAGGTCGTCTCTTGTGCAATTTTTTCTGTAGTGAATGGTTATGTTAGTGTTGTCATGGCAGGTGGGTGTCTTAATGGAAAGAGAGGTTTCAATGAGGTGATGATCTGACCAGGGGATGGGTGTGTGGGAAGGGTGATCAGTTTGTATGAGGGCATTGGTGAATAGAAGGTCGAGGGTATGGCCCGCCTTGTGGGTAGGAAAATGGATAGATTGCTTATATCCTAAAGAATTTAGTGAATCAAGAAAAGCGTCACAGGAAGGGGTGCGAGGGGAGCTATCAACATGCAAGTTGAAATCTCCAAGTATGATGGCTGGAATGTCAATGGAGATATTCGTTGCAATGTATTCTATAAGGGTTGAGGGGTTGTTATGTAGGGTGCCTGGGGGGGCGTATATGAGACATAATTGTAAAGAGGGGGATTTGAAAAGGCCTATTTCAATTTTCGGAGGGGGCGGAGTAGAGTGGAGAATCATGTTGAACTTTTTCTTTATGATTAAGAGTAAACCTCCTCCTTTCTTTTTTGGCCTGGGGATGGAGAATGTATCATATGTTTCGGAAGGAAGCTGATTAAGGAGGACAGAGTCAGTATCCTTTAGCCAGGTCTCTGTTAAGGCACAAATATCTGGGTCTTGGTCAGAGAGTAGGTTGCAGAGAAGGGGTATCTTTTTGTTTAGAGATTGGACATTGAGAAGGACAAGAGATAGTGCAGTAAGACCAATAATTTGGGTAAGAGGGGGGGGGGCGATCATGGAGGGGAGAATAGTTTTTATATGAGAGTGGTGTCGTGGGTATAGGGGGATGATGGGTCTGCGTTTGTTATAGTTGAGGATGGAGATCTGGTGCTGATGCATTTTGTAGGATGGGGTGTTGGGAGGAGGTGTGAGAAAGGAAAGAAGGAAACAAGAAAAAGAAAGGATAATGAGGGATAATTGGGTGATTGGTACAGCTGAGTTGTGGTGGTGGAGAGAGTCACAATAATAGGTAAAAACTTCAATTTTGAGCACAGTGAGAGGAGCACAATGATAGGCAAAACACTTCACTTTTTGAGCACAGTGAGAGGAGCACAATGATAGGCAAAACACTTCACTTTTTGAGCACAGTGAGAGGAGCACAATGATAGGCAAAACACTTCACTTTTTGAGCACAGTGAGAGGAGCACAATGATAGGCAAAACACTTCACTTTTTGAGCACAGTGAGAGGAGCACAATGATAGGCAAAACACTTCACTTTTTGAGCACAGTGAGAGGAGCACAATGATAGGCAAAACACTTCACTTTTTGAGCACAATGATAGGAGCACAATGATAGGCAAAACACTTCACTTTTTGAGCACAATGATAGGTAAAACACTTCACTTTTTGAGCACAGTGAGCACAGCTCATCCTGATGTGGTCCATGTCCTGAAAGGAGTGAAACATTTTTGTCCTCATTTGTGGTTTCCAGTGCCTTTATGGAGTCTTGATTTGGTATTGGATTTCTTAGCGGGTCCTAAGTTTAGACTGATGTGTAACCTGAACTTGCAGTTCCTGACCTTGAAAATGGTGTTTCTTGTAGCAATTTGTTCTGTGTATAGGGTTTCCAAACTGCAGGCCATGTCTTGCCAAGAGTCATTCCTCCAGGTGACTCCAGGGGTGGTACAGCTGCGTAATGTTCCTTCTTTTCTATCAAAGGTGATCACTGACTTTCACTTGAATCAATCCATCTCCCTGCCCTCTCTGGACAAAGAGGAAGAGAAAGGATCCATCTGAAGAAAAGAGGAAGAAGAAAGATCCATCTGAAGAAAATAGAATAAAACATAAGCATTGTCAAGTTAAGTGTAAAACATTGATAAGACAGGTGAAGAGAGAATTTGAAATGTAGTTGTCCATAGAGGCAAAAACTCATAATAAAATATTTTTAAAATATATCTGAAGCAAGAAACCTGTGAGGGAATTGGTTGGACAATTAGATGACCAAGGGCTTAAGGGGCTCTTAGGGAAGATAAGGCCATTGCATAAAGACTAAATAAATTCTTTGCTTCTGTGTTTACTAATGAGGAAGTTGGGGAGATACCAGTTCCAGAGATGGTTTTCAGGGGTGATGAGTCAGACGAACTGAATGAAATCACTGTGAACCTGGAAGATGTAGTAGGCCAGATTGACAAACTAAAGAGTGGTATCCATCCTAGGGTACTGAAGGAACTCAAAAATGAAATTTCTGATCTATGTTACAATTTGTAACCTTTCATTACAATCATCCATTGTACCTGAAGACTGGAGGGTAGCCAATTTAACCCCAATAGTTAAAAAGGCTCCAGGGGCAATACGGGTAACTATAGACTAGTGAGCCTGTCTTTAGTGCCGGGAAAAATAGTGGAAACTATTCTCAAGATCAAAATCGTAGAGCATATAGAAAGACATGGTTTAATGGAACACAGTCAACACGGATTTACCCAAGGGAAGACTTGCCTAATAAATCTGCTTCATTTTTTTGAAGGGATTAATAAACGTTGATAAAGGTGAACCGGTAGATGTAGTTTATTTGGATTTTCAGAAGGCATTTGACAAAGTCCCTCTTGAGAGGCTTCTAAGAAAACTAAAAAGTCAGAGGATAGGAGGCGATGTCCTTTTGTGGATTACAAACTGTTTAAAAGACAGGAAACAGAAAGTAGGATTAAATGGTCAATTTTCTCAGTGGAAAAGGGTAAAAAGTGGAGTGCCTCAGGGATCTGTACTTGGACCGGTACTGTTCAATATATATATCAATGATCTGGAAAGGAATACGACAAGTGACGTTATCAAATTTGCGGATGATACAAAATTATTCAGAGTAGTTAAATCACAAGCAGACTGTGATACATTACAGGAGGACCTTGCAAGACTGGAAGATTGGGCATCCAAATGGCAGATGAAATTTAATGAGGACAAGTGCAAGGTGTTGCATATAGGGAAAAAGAACCCTTGCTGTAGTTACACGATGATAGGTTTCATATTAGGAGCTACCACCCAAGAAAGAGACCTAGGCGTCATAGTAGATAATTCTCTATTCTCTTCCTCTTGTTTTTCCCTTAACTAATTACATTTCAGAACTTTGCAATGTTCATTTATTAATAATGGTAGGGTACAGGAGATGTTCCCAGTGGTTCTTGCTGACTATCTACAAGATGGCACTCACCCAGCACCCCTGATCCTGCTTTCTCTGTTCCTTCTTATCTGATATCCACCATCTCCACATAGGAGGAAAAGAAGAGTCTAGGGGACAGGAACTAAGGCAGAAAACAATTACCCAATTATCTCATAAAAGCACACCGCTCCTGGGTACCTGCAGCCTTCTGGACAAGAAACCACTCATCTGGTTTTAGATGGATAGATGTTTATTTATTTATTTATTTAAAAATATTTATATACCGCTTTATAAAAAATAAATTTTGTCAAAACGGTTTACATTGAAAAAATAAAAATTTTAAAGTAACAAACAAAATCAAAATAAGTTTAAAATATACATAAAATTTAGTTAATAGCTGGAACGAATTCTAGCTTAAAATAAAATCAATCATTTACTCAAAATGAAAAAAACAAAAATTTTTGCCCTGGGACTTACTATTGCAATGGGAGGGGAGAAAAGGGGGCGGAAGAGAATTGGAATAAAAATGAAAGTATAACTAACAGGCAGAGGAGAGAGGAAGGGGAAGAGATGTAATGAAATGGATTGGATAAGTAGGAGCTATGAGTAGGTTAATGGATTATGTTACATGTTGCTTTTGATCTTGGGTGGGTATGTTAAATGCAAGCTGAAAGAGATAAGTTTTAAGTGATTTTTTGAAATGAGAAGAGTTTGATATTGACCGAAGGGGATGTTATTTTAATTATAGTATTAATAACACCAGCATCATAAACGCATACTTGCAGACAAAATGAAATAGTATTAATGGATTCCTTTAGATCAGGGTGGCGATTTGTGGTTTGTATATTTCCAAATATTTTTTAATTGAGGGCAAAGAGAATGTTCTAATCATTGGCAATCAGGCCCAGCATGATATGTTTGTTAATGTTCAGTCCAGCATGGCCCGTCAAGATCAGCAAAACCCCCACAGGCAAAAAAGTTTAATATGAGCAAGTTACTTTCTCCTACTCGTACCTGTCTTTTTAGTACTTTGATAGTAGAAAAGAAGTGAGTAACATTTTATAGTAATTACTGTGTGTAACTGTATTCTTAACAGCTTATTATTATGTAATGGGAAGAACAATTACCAAAGCCATTTATGCTAATAAATAACATTTTATACCCATAAATTAGCTGTCTGAAAACTGTCTCAAAACAGCTAAATGTATACATGCTATTCCTCATATTTTTAGTCACATTTGAAGGAGGCATTTTTTGGGGTGTGTTTTGGAAGGGATTGGAGAATAATATTCTTGGGCCTAGATTCATCATTCCACTATAAATATAGAATACAAATATAGTGGAATGATGAGCCATGAAGAAAAAAGGGGCGGGGAAATTGTGTGCACCCAGCAGAATTGTGGTGGTGCATTTTCACCCACCGTGGTTGTGGCATGGTGCACACTATCGCCCCCACAGCACTGCAGTAAAAGGTGATATCATTTCTGGCACTACTGCCAGTAATAATGTCTAACACATTCTTGCTTGCAGCAGTACTGGAAAAGAATTTTTCCTAACCCCGCACTAACCCCACCCCTTTCCCTCATTTAAATTGTAACGTTGTGATGCGGTCAATATCGCATGCATTAGGGCATTATCGCATTCGATAAGGCTCTACGAACGCAATAAGGCTACATCGCATTTTAAAGAATGATCCCCATAGATTGTAATTTTAATTCTATGTTCATTATTTCCCATACAATATCTATTCACCCAAAATGCAGGTGCAAAAACACACAGATAGTTTGTACTAGTGGCAAATTTCAAAGTAAAAGTATTTGCACACTCTCTTTAAAACTGGAGTAAAATCCATGGGTTAAAGTACCTACAGACTTTGGCCAAAAGCAAACAGTCAGTAAATTGTTTCCTTATTTTTGATTTATGTAAGCTGATATTTTAAATTTTAGAAAGGTATGGCCTATGATATTTCTATTTTAATTGAAGCTAGTGCTTATTTTGTAAAAAGAGGGAGGTGGCAACAACAGGTTGGGAGCCACAAATCACTGGTCTGCATCTGCCAGATTTGTATTTCATGAATATTTAACATTTATCAGTTGCAACTTGTTTTCCTTTCTCAGCCACATAGCAATATCCTTGCTCATAGCAGAGAACTACCAGGAAACAAGTAAACCCCGCACTATATTTGAGTACGCCTATTTTTTCTTTCAGAGTAGAAATAGAGGCTTATTGGTAGGACAGTTTGGGAATAATAACTGTAAGGCCTTGTTTCCCATTGCTATGGGTTGTAAATGTATTAATGAAATTTGTTTAGAATCAAAAACCCTTTGCTCATAACAAGTTGTTCTGAATAAATGAAAAAGAGGATCTATGACAAGAGTTAACAGCATGCTAATCTATTTTAAGCATACCTAGAACAAATTTAAATGTTTTCATGTAAAATAAAGATACAATAATCAGAAATGTGGTATTTAAAACAAATATTTAAATAGCCATTTTACTCAACGCTAAGCCACAACTAAAACTCATGGTGCATGATGTTATTATGAAAGGTAAATCTAAGTATCATTGAGAATGCAGTATAAGTTTTGGAAACCTTAACAAATACAATTATGTATATGGCACAATGATTTACACAATATCCTAAAGAGGAAACATTTATATTAGTGTTGTAACAAAAATGACTTTCCCCAAGAGAGATTCAAAGATGATCTAAGGTTCATATTGCATTAAGTGACAGTGTAATAGCATTAAACTCTAATGTGATATGATGGTACTTTTACTGTGATAAAAAGAATCTAATACAGTCTAATAGTTATATCCTATTAGATATCATTATGATGGATTAGACTCTAATAAGAATATTAATGTGAAATAATATAACATGATGATTAAGCATTCAAGTCATATTGACACATTTCGATCTATTATGTCATGGCCAAGGCAAATCATGAAGATAGATGCCAGATTATATGCATTAATCAAAGCAAAATGCTCCATTTCATAGTTGTGTTATAGAAGCACAACCTTAAAGCATAGATTAAGTCATGTTTATAGAAAAGGGCATTTTTAACAACTTCTCTATTTTGTTAATGAATGGAAAGATGACGAATAAAGATGGCTTAATAATTTAACAATTTTTGTTTGATAACCAGAAACACATTGGATACAGGCAATCATCATTTTTAACTAAGAATCAAAAAATATATTGAACGTTTTTCCCCAGAGACAATGGGACTGATTCACATAAAGGACAGTTTTGAAAGTCACACGGCTACAATGGGATTTACCCACGTTAATCAGCTTTTCTGAAAATGACCCTTCCTCGACATGGTTAAAACTATGGGGCAGATTTTAAATGCTCTGCGCGCGTCGGTGCGCCTATTTTGCATAGGCCGCCGGCACGTGCAGAGCCCTGGGACGCGCGTAAGTCCCGGGGCTTTCTAAAAGGGGCGTGTCGGGGGCGCGTCTAAAATGAAGCGGCGTTTCAGGGGCGTGACGTGGCGGGGTTGGGCTGGGGGCGTGGCGCCGGCCCAGGGGCGTGGTCGAGGCCTCCGGGCCAGCCCCCGGGTCGGGTGATCGTGCACCAGCAGCCCGCTGGCGTGCTTAGATTTACATCTGCTTTTAGCAAGCGTAAATCATGAAACAAAGGTAAGGGGGGGTTTAGATAGAGCCGGGGGGGTAGGTTAGGGAGGGGAAGGGAGGGGAAAATGGGGGGAGGGAGAAGGAAAGTTCCCTCCGAGGCCGCTCCGAAATCGGAGCGGCCTCGGAGGGAACAGGCAGCGCACGCTGGGCTCGGCGCACGCAGGTTGCACAAATGTGCACCCCCTTGCGTGCGCTGACCCCGGATTTTATAAGATACGCGCGGCTATGCGCGTATCTTATAAAATCCGGCGTACTTTTGTTCGCGCCTGGTGCGCGAACAAAAGTACGCGATCGCGCAAATTTAGAAAATCTACCCCTATGTGTACTTTTAACCGCATTAACAGGAGGCATTCCAGGAGGAGGGGGGTGGGTGTTCAGATTGGGGGAAGGAAAATAATGCAAAGAAATTACACTTTTAAATCTACCTGCATTATTTTACATAAAAATGTACCTGTACATAAAGCAGATGCAAAGGTCTGCGGATGTTTTGTACTCACAGATTTCAAATGGAAAGGAGGCACATAATTTGCTTTTGAGAATTGGTGAAAAGCTCACAAATAAAACATACCCAAGGACTTTATTCCAATGCAGGCATTCTTCTCTCTTACTTCAAACTTAAGATCCAAACTGTTTTCTAAGTTTCTTTGTTACAATGTAATAATAATAAGACATCTTGTCATATTATGCCAATGAGTTAAAATGTAAACCGATGTCATATACCCCAATGAATGTTAGTATATAAAAAACAAACAAATAAATACATAAATAAAAATTTGTGCTCATAGGCTTCCAGCTATTTTCCTTGGCTTGGTACGCTCTGTATTGTCTCTTATCTGCTTCACTGATCTACTCTGTTGCTCAAGTAGACTAATTCGCTTCTCGAAATTATGATTTTTCGCACAATCAGGGTGACAGCCTCATTCTATTCACCACTTCATCCTCCACTTTAAATGTCTATCAATATAGGATCCCAATTTCTTACTTAGGATCCTTTTTCTTTTCACAGAAACATGTAGGCCATCACTACAGATTTACTTTTATTGGTGCACTCATGACTCCAGTCCACAATATATTTAAAATCTTCTACTCTGCTCCAGGGTTTGAGCCACATGATACAACAGAGTCTTTCTTCTCCATGAACAGGCAATACTTCCAAAAATGCAATGGTCTTTTTCAGGTGCCTGTGCCTCTACCCTAAATTCTGTTATATTACCCTGATTCCATTTCTAGCAAGGTCATTGGTTCTTAGACTATAGCATCAATGTCGGAATCCCTTCTTTCTTCTCTGATGGTACTAAGAATATGGTTTGCTGCCACCACTGGGGGTAGGAGTGGTGGGGAGGAACAGGAGATTTGGCAGGGAAGACTTGTTCAAAGTAAACTGCACATATGGACAGCAATTTTCAAATGATTTTATCTGGCTAACTAAATAGCTATGCATCTAAAATCCTCAGTTGAAAATTGCCCTCCTTCTCTGTTGTTAAAGTATTTGCATCATTTTACCATGCTCCAAAGGGTTTAAGATGGGGGAGAGAGAGAGAGGAAGGGACATCAGATAAAGCAAGGGGATTTCATTTTCAAATCTCCTCATGTGATTTATGGTGTGGACTTTTCATGAGCTGTAAACATTAGCTCCTTAGTGACATCTAGGAATATCAATACAGTTCACTTTCTCTATGGTTTCCTCCTCAGTGACATGCAATATGGGTGTCGACCATGGCGCCTCAAACCAGTGAAAATACTGAGGACTCTGGCAAACAGGAGGTACAAAAAGGTCCACACATCCACTAGTTCTATAATACAGTAGATATTTGGAATGATAAAAGATTGCCTCAGGTGTTTGGATTACTTAGGTGAGGCCTTATAATTCCTCAGAGAAAGTGGCTAGGATTGTGATCATTTGCTGCCTCCTTTTTGTAGCAATAATAAAGCCACACAGGTTACGCACATAAGTTATGCGCGTAACCCTTTCAAAACCCCCCTGCGCATGCAAGCCCCGGGACGCGCGTAAGTCCCGGGGCTTTGCTAGGGGGCATTCCGGGGGGCATGTCGGGGGCATGGTCCCAGCCTGGGGCATTTCAGGGGCATGGCCGAGGCCTCAGAAATCACTCCCGTGCCGGGAAATCGAATGGCTGGTGCGCGAACAAAAGTACGCGCAGGCGTAAATTTATAAAATCTACCCCACAGTGTGCCACCAAAAAGTTGTTATAATTAGTAGGGATGTGAATCATTTTTTGACGATTTAAAACAATCGTCAGATATATTTTAAATCGTCAAAAATCGTTAGAGCCGTGATACAATAGCAATTCCCCCGATTTATCGTCAAAAAATCGTAAATCGGGGGTATGACATAGTGAGGGCAAAAGTAGCGCCGGCGCCATTTTGAATATTGGCAATACGGCTCTCGTGCAGGTCGCTCCCAGACCCCCGCTGGACTTTTGGCAAGTCTTGTGGGGGTCAGGAGGCCCCCCCCAAGCTGGCCAAAAGTCCCTGTGGGTCCAACGGGGATCCCGGAGCGACCTGCCGTCCGACGCCAGGACTCAAAATGACGCCGATAGCCTTTGCCCATACTATGTCACGGGGCTACCGGTGCCATTGGTCAGCCCCTGTCACATGGTAGGAGCACAAGATGGCGCTGGTGACCATGTGATAGGGACTGACCAATGGCACCGGTAGCCCCTGTGACACAGGCTATCGGCGCCGTGATGAAACCGGCAAACGAGTACAGCGATGGCTTCCTGACTGCCCGCTGGACCACCAGGGAGTTTTGGTAAGTCTTGGGGGGGTCAGGAGGGTGGGGGGTTGTAGTTAATTTAGTAGTAACGTATTTACAGATCGTCAACTTATTGAATTCTCCATACTTCCGCATGAAACGGAATTGACCCCCCACGAATACGTATCACGTACGGAACGAAAACATTTTGCCTGCACATCCCTATTGCCCAACTTAGCATATATGAAATAACATTCAGTGTTGGTGGGAGGGAATACCACCACAATAAAGAGGCCATTGCACCCCAAAAACAAAATAGCAAGGACAAAGGGAAATCATCTGTAGAATATTATGGACTGGTAACCAAAGGAAAATGAGAGCACAATGTGTTAAAAGTGATAGCCAGAGAAAAAAAAGACAATATAAAAAGTCCCCCAAAAGTCCTGAAAGGTACCACACTAGGCAGATAAGTAGGGGGCGTGCCATATATAAAGCATGGATGATGAAAAATGCCATAAGATAAACAAAGTGTTCAGGCAGGAGGGGCCATGGTCGATCCAATGACAAAAAGTTACAGAATAACATAAGTCTAACAGAAAAAACAAAAACCAAAAAAAAGCTGATCTGGAAACAAAAAGAAAACTGAAAAGCCCGATCCAGCACTGCGAAAAAGCAACTCCAGTTTACCACTCTGTGCCCCCAAAATGGCAGCTAAGGCCCAGAGAGCACAAATAGGGAAAAAGGAGAAAAATATAATGGAAACTCTGGGAAGTGTGAGTAACCATTGGAAAAGTCAGCTCCTTGTGACCTTGGGCAAGTCACTTTACCCTCCATTGCCTCAGGTACAAAAACTTAGATTGTAAGCCCTCCGGGGATAGAGAAATACCTACAGTACCTGAATGTAAACCGGTGTGATGTCTCAATTGAGATGAATGTCGGTATATAAAAATAATAAATAAATAAATAAATAAGCCATCCCGGTAGGCAATCAGTGCAGTCGGATCATCATATGACCCGGTCGAATTGCTGTGAGTGAATAGCATTCTGACTGGATAGAGCAGGCCATATTGTGTGCTGACCTCCCAAAGCTGCTGTTGCAGACCCAAAAAAGCCTTCCTGCAAGTGGTGGTGGTCTTGGCCACATCAGGAACATAAAGAAGCCGCATGCCATCAAAAGATATAGGCAATTTAGCTTTGGCATTCGCCAAGATCATCAGAACATGTTGATATCGTAGGATCTTCAATATAATGGGCCATGAGTGGGAGGCATGAGGAGTCAGCAGTGAAGGGATCCTATGGACTTGCTCTATTTCCAGCAGAAGTTCAAAGTGGAGATCCAAACTAATGAGAGTAAGCTGTAGAAGAAAGGACAGCATGTCAGAACCTTCCAACCCTCAGGCACACCAAGAATGTGAAGATTATTGCACCAAATCCAATTAGAGAGATCCTGAAAATCCCATTGCAGAGAGGTAAGTTTCTGTAAAACATGCTGAAGGTCAGCAACAGCCATTTCACAGGAGTCAAGTCGGCACTCCACCGTGTCCAAACGTGGTGCCAAAGTGGCCACATTAGCGGTAAGATCTGAGAGTTCCAACTTAATTGCACAAATAGTTTCAGCAGCTTTGTGGTGGAGCATAACTTTAATTTGGTGTAGCTCATGGAACATGTAATCTTGAGGTAGCATGGCCTGCCCAGCCAGCGACTTCTCCATGGAAGGTGGATCATGTTTGGTCCTCTTAGTCACAGAAACAACTGTGAACACTGCTTCAATTTTATCCGATTTGGTAGCAGACATTATATGGGAGCACACGGCAAACCAAAAGCGAATAATCTCAGAAAATGGGCAACAAAAGCTAAAAAAATAGTAGAGAGATCTGAGGAGCTAAAAGATTAAGCAGCCATCTTCCTTGGTGCTCACCAGCACCCTCCTAGAGAAGTACAGTAGATGGAGAACCAAGGAAGTCAGAGTTCAAGTCCTGTTTCTCCCACTACAGTGTTGTAAAGCTTTGCAAGTCAGGTCACCCTTCATTGCCTCAAGTATAACTGTAAGTTCTCTTGGGCAGGGAGATAACTGCAGTACTTGAATTGTAACTCAGTGAAAATGTGAAAGAAGTGAGTAATTAAATCTAGAAATCTGACTCACACAAAATTACACCTCCTCTTCAGAGGGTATAATATATACAGGTTAGCTTACTGCATATGCATACTTTTTAAATCAAAACGTGTAAGTTATAACTCTGCCCCCCTGGAATGCCTCTGCACTTCTTATAAATGTATGGGTTTAACTTGGTTGTACTCTACTTTTACATGCCCTGTGCCCCTGGGCTATTATATAATAGCCATTTATGCACATAAAACTTGGCTTTAGGCATGCAAACAGCTTTGAAAATGAGGTCTATTCTGAGCTGCTTCAGAGGCATTTCCGGTCAGCAAGCATTGGTTGTGGTGGTTTCATTTCCCGGCACTTACAGTATGCTACATGGATGTTAAGAATGCTGTGAATATGGAAGCCGTGTGAATTTCTGCAAATAGACAACCACCGGTATTATTTTTCAAACTTTGCTCAAAAAGGTTATTCATCAAGCTGTGTTCCAATGTATATGATTGCAACAAGTAGACCACCTTGCATGTAGCAATACCATCAGAGCCCCTGAAGCAGCTCAGAATAGAGCAAAACTCATTCTGAGTTGGGTTTTTTATGGTGGTTTGTGCTAATAAAGAATCCTTGGTGTTTACCGATCTTCTTCTTTTGGTCGCTACTTACAATATTGGATTGGTTTCCAGTTTGTTTCATTGGAACTTCCTGTGTGGAGGTGGCCTCTATTCTTTGCTCATATCCTTTCCTGGAGTCCAGTAGATCTTCTGATTCTCCTCTCAATACCAATAACCAGCACCATTTGCCAGACTTCCTCGTGTTTTATTTCAGCAAATTAAGAACATATATGAAGTATATCCATGAAGAAAATACATCTCCTTTTACTAAATATGAATAACACAGCTAATGACAAAAACAGTATTAAGAAAATAGCAAAATACAAAGTATGGGCATCTGTAGCCCTAACAAATTATTATAAGAGAAAAACAACATTAAGAGAAGTACTATTTAGCTCACAATGCAAATAGGTACTCCAACAAAAGAAAAAGAGAAAAATACAGTACAATCAAGTCAGAAAGGTAAAGTAGGCAGCAGCAGCAGCAGCACTTAACTAAAGATTCTAAAATTGACTGATTCCTATTCCTAATGCTGATTCAGGAGGACATAAATGCAAGAGTTTCTAGATAATGAGCTGCCAACTACTTCAAAGTCTCCAAATGACTAGAGTCATAAAATGTATATCTAACATTCTGCAACTTAACAAAATATTTTCTTGGAAATATAAGCAAAAATCAAATGCCAAGAGCTACAACCTCTTGGCATAAGTAGATATGTTTTGCATGTTTCTTGCTTATCCTTGGAGATGTCTGGAAAAATACATATTTTATGACCCCAAAATAGTTCCTTTTCATGAAGAAAATAATTTTTAAACATCTAGTTTTTGTTGGCTTGAAGTATAAAGGAAGTATATACATATAGTATATGTAACAACTATGACCTCCTTTTGCAAAGGTCTGGCTAATATCTTATTCATATCCAGGAAAATCTGTTCATATCTGACCTAAAGATACAGTACCTCTTCCTCTGTTCATTACAATATGTATACTTCTTATTATCCATTTCTAGTGAGCAGAGCCCCTCAGCTGATGTCACCAACATCTAGAACAGGGCAGAGAAAGTCATTTGGACAAGCACAGGCTATGATATCAGGAAAAGAAAATGACTCAAAAAAAATGTGTTTATATATTTTATCAGCCTACATTGACTCTTTTGAATACCTTCAATAAAAATTGCACACACCAGCTCCACATGAATTATTGTGGAGAATGGATAAATACAGGAAAAATTGCTATGATACTCTGTTATTTATCTAATTTATCTAATAGTTATTTATCTAATAGATGTTTGCAAATAGCACATGCTAACTGCAAATAGTGTGCACCATTTTCCAAAACAAAAAATATGAATAAAACGAGCCTCCGAAATAAAATTCAGCCAAAACATGGACTAAAAATGAATAAATTGAATAAAAAATATATATTGCCTGTACATGTTGTGATTGACCAATCCGGAAGTGGATCCTTGGGCCGACCGCCGGAGGGAGACGGACGGGAGGCAGACTAGATGAAACGATGAATCTTCACCTGGGAACCCGTGACTCCTCCAGAGGAGCTGTAGAGGCCCGGGTCACTAGGGCTTAGGAGTCTTCGCCCTGGAAGCCCGAGATCCCCCCAGGAGGAGCCTGTAGGGACCCGGACCGCTGGGTCTTAGGTGATAACAGAAGAATCCAAGGAAGCGATATGAACCGGGGTACAAGCAGGCAGAGAGCGGAGTCAGGCAGGCAGAGATCAGGAACCAGGCTGGCAAACGATACCGGAGTCAGGCAGGCAGAAGTCAGGAACCAGGCAGGCAGATAAACGATACCAGAGTCAGGCAGGCAGAAGTCAGGAACCAGGCAGGCAGATAAACGATACCAGAGTCAGGCAGGCTGAAGTCAGGAACCAGGCAGGCAGATGAACGATGGCAACTAGCACTCCGAAGAGAAACCTCGTTGCAAGGCGAATTGCAACTTCAAAAGTCCCGGCTTAAATCCCCTGCTCAATCAGCTGACGTCAAAAGAGGCGTGTCTGCACATCCGGGTGCAGACGCCTTAAAACACGGCTCTTCGCGCGCGCGCGTACCAGGGCTGGGGGGAGGAGTTTCTGACGACGTCTCCACGAGGAGACGCCGCTGCCATGCGGCCCTGGAGGCCAGAAACCCGGCGGTTCACGGCGCCACGGAGGAAGGTAAGAGCCCGGTCACTAGGCTAGTGACCGGGATCGTAACAGTACCCCCCACTTTACGCCCCCTCTTTGAAGGACCGGGCCTTCCAGGGTTGTCCAAGTGAAATTGGGACAGCAGAGTCTTATCCAGGATATTCCGCGCAGGTTCCCAGGAATCCTCCTCAGGACCACAGCCTTCCCAGGCTAGCAAATATTCCCACCGACGATTGTGAAATCGTACGTCCCGTACCTCGTGTACTTGATAGACCGGATCCCCAGGAGATGATGCTGAGACATCATCCGGAGTGAGGTGATGATAACGGGAGTGGACCACAGGTTTTAACAGGGACACATGAAATACATTGTGAATGCGCAATGATGATGGCAGTCGAAGTCTGTAGGATACCAATCCAATACGTTCTGCCACTGGAAATGGACCACAGAATTTAGGAGCCAACTTGCGAGAGTAGCCTGAAAGGTGCAAATTTTTGGTACTTAACCATACTTTAGTACTAGGTAGTAGTGTCGGAGCAGCCCGTCTATGACGATTCGCTGTTGTCTGTGCTTTCCGTGCTGCAGACGAAAGACGATGCTGAAGCGATTGCCATAGGTGACGAAATTGAGTCGCTGCTGACTGAGCCGCAGGAGATGCCACCTCCACTGGAACTGGGACAGGAGGTTTGAGATGACGACCAAAAACCGTTTGAAAAGGTGATTGGCCCGTGACAGAGTGTTCATGGTTATTATATGCAAATTCTGCCCAAGGCAACAACGCCACCCAATTATCTCTTTTCTCAGAAATGAAACTGCGGAGAAAAGACTTGAGAGACCGATTCATTCTTTCCGTCTGTCCATTACTTTGGGGGTGAAAAGCGGTGGAGAAATTTAACTGAACCCCGAACTGTTTGCAAAGGGCTCGCCAATAGCGAGCTGTAAACTGAGGTCCACGGTCAGAGACTATACTTTGTGGAAGACCATGGACTCAAAAGATGTGTTGTACGAACAGCTGTGCTAACTCAGGTGCAGAAGGTAGTTTGTCCAGTGGTACGAGATGTACCATTTTAGAAAAATGGTCCACAATAACCCAAATTACAGTCTTACCCTCTGAAGGAGGGAGATCTACCACAAAGTCTGTGGCAATATGTGTCCATGGTTCTGTGGCAATGGGTAACGGTTGTAGCAGACCCCAAGGTCGACCCGAAAGTGGCTTTTGCCTGGCACATACTGGGCAAGATGCCACGTATTCCTGAACGTCCTGACGTACCCGAGGCCACCAGTAGAATCGATTCAAGAGAGTGAGAGTTCTTACTCGGCCGGCATGACCTCCTGTAAGGGAGTCGTGAGCCCACTCCAGAATCTTCCTTCGGTCTCGTCGAGGTACTACTACTCGTCCTTGCTGAGATACACTAGTGCAGTCAAGAGAAATCCTGGCTGGGTCAATGATATACTGTGGAGAGTCACTCCTTTCCTCAAGGATGGTGTTACGGGACAGAGCATCGGCTCGGATGTTTTTAGCGGCGGGTCGGTACTTGAGGATAAAATCGAACCGACTAAAGAACAATGACCATCTCGCCTGCCTGGGATTGAGGCGTTGGGCTTGGGAAAGAAATTCCAGGTTCTTATGGTCAGTGTACACCGTGATTTGGTGCTGAGCTCCTTCTAGCCACTGCCTCCATGCCTCAAACGCCAACTTGATGGCGAGAAGTTCTTTATCGCCGATACCGTAATTGTTTTCGGCAGGAGTGAATCTCTTCGAGAAATACGAGCATGGGAGTAAAGTTCCTGCACTAGAGTGCTGAGAAAGTACTGCACCTACCGCCACACTGGACGCATCTACCTCCACTATGAAGGGACGTGACGGATCAGGGTGTCGTAGGCAAGTATCCAACAGAAACGCGTCCTTTAAATCTTGAAACGCTTTACAAGCCTCTGCAGACCAGTGGCGAACATCCGCTCCTTTCCTTGTTAAGGCTGTCAAAGGTGCCACCAGCCGGGAGTATCCTGGAATAAAGTGTCTGTAAAAGTTGGCGAAGCCCAGAAAGCGTTGCAACGCCTTTAATCCTGTAGGCTGAGGCCACTTCTTGATGGCCGAAACCTTCTCTGGGTCCATGCAAAATCCTGTGGCAGACACAATATACCCTAAGAAAGGCAAAGAGTCCTGCTCAAAGAGACATTTTTCCAGTTTGGCGTAAAGGTGCTGGTCTCGGAGAATTTGAAGAACTTGCCGGACCTGTCGGCGATGAGAATCCAAATCTTGCGAAAATATGAGAACATCATCCAGGTAGACAATGACACAAGTGTTTAGCAGTTCCCTAAGAATCTCATTCATGAGATGCTGGAATACGGCAGGAGCATTGCACAAGCCGAATGGCATAACCAGATATTCGTAGTGCCCGTCCCGGGTGTTGAAAGCAGTCTTCCACTCATCCCCGGGACGGATGCGCACTAGATTGTAGGCTCCTCTTAGGTCCAGTTTGGTAAAAACTCGAGCCCCCTGGAGTCTGTCCAAAAGTTCTGGGATCAAGGGTAACGGGTAGCGGTTCTTTTTAGTAATCCTATTTAAACCACGATAGTCGATGCAAGGACGTAAAGATCCGTCCTTTTTGGCTACAAAAAAGAATCCTGCCCCTGCAGAAGACTTAGACTGACGTATAAACCCCTTAGCGAGGTTCTCCTTAATATAATCGGACATGGCTTTAGTCTCTGGTTGGGATAACGGATACACCCTACCCCGGGGTGGTGTAGTACCGGGAAGAAGCTCGATGGCACAGTCGAAGGGACGGTGTTGTGGCAGCAACTCCGCCTTTTCCTTAGAAAATACATCGGAGAACTCACTGTACACCGCCGGAAGAATTGGCCCCGCATGTGCCAGAGTGATGGGAGAACTCCCAGTAGTAGTAATGCAGGACTGGAAGCACTGTGGACTCCATTGAGCAATCTGTAAATTGTCCCAGTGAATTATGGGAGAGTGTTGCTGTAACCACGGTAGGCCAAGAACTATAGGATGTACCGACTTTTCCAAGACCAGGAAATAGATCACCTCGCTGTGGAATAGGCCGGTCTGGAGAGAAATCGGAGCTGTAACCAAGGAGATACTCCCGGCCAATGGAGTCCCTTGAATGGAGGTGACTCGCAAGGAGGGCTCCCGAGGTTGAGTAGTTATTTGCAGGCGCTCAACCAGAGACTGAGCAATGAAGTTCCCTCCAGCCCC
Organism: Rhinatrema bivittatum; assembly: GCF_901001135.1. NCBI lineage: Eukaryota > Metazoa > Chordata > Amphibia > Gymnophiona > Rhinatrematidae > Rhinatrema > Rhinatrema bivittatum. The sequence goes on along the minus strand of NC_042615.1, from coordinate 658,404,812 downwards.
TGAGTCGATCAGAGCCCGAGTTTCAAAAGACTCCTCGGGAAATTTTAAAGTTACCGGTACCGTACATTGAGGAGCAGCGTTCAAACAGCCCAGGGGACACTCCTCCCTTACTCCTAGGCGTGAGCGTTTCCCAGCCGTTCTTTGCAATTAGACAGGAAATGTCCTTTCCCGCCGCAATACAAACACAGACCTTGTGTCCTGCGGCGGCGCTTCTCCTCCTCAGTCAGGGTAGTTCTTCCCAGCTGCATTGGCTCATCAGAAGATGGTGTTTGCGGTAGCCCCCGTAGACCGGGGAACAGAGGCAAGAGGTCTAGACGAGACCGGCGCTAGTGGCGTCATGCGCCGTAGTGGGCATACCTCTCTAGCCCGCTGTTGCAACCGCTGATCAATGCGTCCAGCAAGCTCTATGAGAGCATTGAGATCTTCAGGGAGCTCTCTGGCAGCAAGAATGTCTTTAATCCGGCCTGCTAGACCTTCAAGAAAAATCCCCCGAAGGGCATCATCTCGCCACCCCACCTCAAGCGCCAGGGTGCGGAACTCCAGAGCGTATTCTGCCAGTGTACGTGGTCCTTGGCGAATTTGCAAGAGCTCCGAAGTTGCTGAAGTTTGGTGAGCAGGCTCATCGAACGCGGCTCTGAACTCAGCCACAAAGATGTCCAGACTCGAGAGAGCGGCATCATTCTTCTCCCACATAGGAGATGCCCAATTCAGCGCCTTGTCATCCAGCAGGGAGAAAATGTACGCCACCTTGACTGCATCAGTAGGAAACTGATTGGGAAGTAGAGCGAACCGCACATAGCACTGATTGAGAAAACCACGACAAGCTTTGGCATCCCCAGCATAACGAGAAGGAGCAGGCAGCTGGGTCTGAGTCTGGAATGTGACTACTGAAGCCAGAACCGGAGGCGGAGCCTGTCCAGGAGGTTCATTGTCCATTCGAGTAGCCATGCGCTCAACCGTGGCTACTAACGAATCCAACACCTGTTGCTGCTGCACCAGGCGTTGTGCCAACCCAGGAATGGCCTGAAGCCCAGCGAGATCTGCCGGATCCATGGCCTTGCAAACTGTTGTGATTGACCAATCCGGAAGTGGATCCTTGGGCCGACCGCTGGAGGGAGACGGACGGGAGGCAGACTAGATGAAACGATGAATCTTCACCTGGGAACCCGTGACTCCTCCAGAGGAGCTGTAGAGGCCCGGGTCACTAGGGCTTAGGAGTCTTCGCCCTGGAAGCCCGAGATCCCCCCAGGGGGGGGGGATCTCGGGCTTCCAGGGCGAAGACTCACCTAAGACCCAGCGGACCTAAGACCCGGACCGCTGGGTCTTAGGTGATAACAGAAGAATCCAAGGAAGCGATACGAACCGGGGTACAAGCAGGCAGAGAGCGGAGTCAGGCAGGCAGAGATCAGGAACCAGGCTGGCAAACGATACCGGAGTCAGGCAGGCAGAAGTCAGGAACCAGGCAGGCAGATAAACGATACCAGAGTCAGGCAGGCAGAAGTCAGGAACCAGGCAGGCAGATAAACGATACCAGAGTCAGGCAGGCTGAAGTCAGGAACCAGGCAGGCAGATGAACGATGGCAACTAGCACTCCGAAGAGAAACCTCGTTGCAAGGCGAATTGCAACTTCAAAAGTCCCGGCTTAAATCCCCTGCTCAATCAGCTGACGTCAAAAGAGGCGTGTCTGCACATCCGGGTGCAGACGCCTTAAAACACGGCTCTTCGCGCGCGCGCGTACCAGGGCTGGGGGGAGGAGTTTCTGACGACGTCTCCATGAGGAGACGCCGCTGCCATGCGGCCCTGGAGGCCAGAAACCCGGCGGTTCGCGGCGCCACGGAGGAAGGTAAGAGCCCGGTCACTAGGCTAGTGACCGGGATCGTAACAGTACATCCCTACAATGTTATTGCTATTATACACTTTGCATGGCCTCACTTCCTTCTGACCAACACTGCATATCAAGACATGCTTTTAACCAAACTTCTCTCTCCTGTCGACAGCTCTAAGAACTCATTCCCCAAGCCACTCCTAGGATAATCTGACTTGCATCTTTAAACTGAACATTAGAGTTCAACCTATACAGAAGTAGTGGATGGAAGCAGAATGGAGAAAACAAGAGCATCAGGCTAGGATGCCATTATTTCATTAAAGCTCATTTGCACTAATTGACTCTTTCATTCCATACATACTAGAACTACTGAGAGGATTGCAGGCTAGTAAGGTATCTCTAAAAAAGGAGAAATATCTGGACACAGAGAAAGGACAAATACTACTTGTGTCTTTTGTTACCTTCTGATAGTAGAAACATAGAAATATAAAATATGGTATATAAGGAATATGAAAAAGAATCCAGCTGATATCTCACCTTCCCTTCAATTATTTATATTTAAGGATCCTCTGATCCTTATTCCATTCTATCTTGAATTCTATTACTATTTCTGTCTGTACCACCTCCATTGGGAGATTGTATCATTATTTTTATGCATTTATTTATTTCAGTTTTTATCATGTTGAATTATGAAAAGAAAATTCCTAGAGGATATCAAAAAAGGACATATTAGAAGGTCCATATTAGTAGGCCATGTAGTGGACACGTTATCCTGCTAAAGTTTGCCAGATAACTTGTCCCATATATTTAGTAGGGATGTGCCTTTGTTTCAAACAAATTTATAAACATGATGAATAAAGGCAATTTGTTTCATTTGCGGGGCCCTAAACTGAATCGGGGCCCCCGACTGAAATGAACTTTATTCATTGCATTATTTTGAAATTAATGAATAGGGCTAAAGTCTAGGCCTGAATTTGGGGTGCAGGACAAGGCTCAAAGTAGGGACCATGCGCCCAGGCCCTAGCATGACATGAGCACCTTGGCCTATGTCTAGGACCAAAGCCGGGGCCTCAATTAATGCAGAGGCTGAGGCCCAAAGTGGGGGAGGCAGCCTAGCGTGATACTGGGGTCTCTTTCCTGATCCATTGGGGATATCCAATGGCAAGTCTGGGCTTCAGGTCCCGAAGTCTGGGCCTAGGCTGAAGCCCAATGCTGTGACTCTGCCCAGAGGCCGGGTCACGATACCGAAGCCTCAGATTGGACCCTGATCCTACACTGTGACCTAAACCAGAGAACAGGTTCAGACTCCTGTGTCTAGGCTGGAGCCTGGACCCAGGCCTGATGCCACAACATGGCCTGGAGACCAAGTCCTGACACCAGGCCTTGGTCTGGACCCTGGTCCAACACCATGACCTGGCCTGAAGGCCAGGTACCAATGTCTGGGATTCAGCCTAGGCCAGATCCTGAAGCCAGACCCAACATTGTAACCTAGCCTAGAGGCTAGGAACCAATGATGGAGCATTGACCTGGACCCAAGACTGATGCCATGACTCAGTCCGGAGGCTGGGTCCCAATGCCTGTGCCTCAGCCTAGGCTGAAACCTGGCATCAGGCTTGATGCTGGAACCTGGCCTGGAGGCTGGGTCTGAATGCCTAGGCCTCAGCCTCAGGTCAGGCCCAGTCTTGGAACCCAGGCCTTGGCCCTGCTCCCTCTTCATCATCTTCTTATTTATGACTCTGTTTACTGGGGGAGCCAAAGTTACATACTAGAATTACTGAGAGGATTGCAGGCTAGTAAGGTATCTCTAAAAAAGGAGACATATCTGGACACAGAGAAAGAACAAATGCTACTTGTATCTCTTGACACCTTCTGATAGTAGAAAAAAAGAAATATAAAATATGAGAACAGATAAGGACTATGAAAAAGATTCCATCTGATCTCTCCCCTTCCCTTCACATATTTATATTTAAGGATCCTCTGATCCTTATTCCATGCGCTCATAAATTCTATTACTATTTCTGTCTGTACCACCTCTGTTGGAAGATTGTATTATTAATTGTATGCATTTATTTGTTTATTTCAGTTTTTATCATGTTGAATTATGAAAAGAAAATTCCTAAAGGGTATAAAAGGATATAAAAAAAAGGACATTTTAGGAGGTCCAGATTCAGTAGGACATGTAGTGGACAAGTTATCTGGCGGACAGCGTTCTTTTTATGTATGGCAATTGTAACGCAATGCTATACATCAAAATGGTGCCATCCACTAAGGTGAATGCGCCAGAGTTAATTAACTCTGGCGTATCCCTAGCGGACAATATCAGAAGAAAAAGAGGATGATGAGGGAACAACAATGAGGCCTGAGTTCCAGGACTGGGCTGGGGCCTGACCCTAGGCTAAGGCCAAGGCATTGGATCCAGACTTCCAGGCCAGGCCCTGGCATTCGGCCTAGGTCTGAGCCTGGGTCCCGGCAGAGTCCCCAGTGACAGGACCCGACCTCTGGGCTGGGTTGTGGCATCGGGCTTGAATCCAAGCCAAGGCCCTAGCCAAGGCCCTAGCCAAGGCCCTATCAGGACCCAGCCTCTGGGCTGGGTTGTGGTATTGGGCCTGCATCTGGATCGAGGCCCCAGCATTGAGACCCGACCTCTGGGCCGGGTTGCGTTGTCAGGCCTGGATGTGGGCTTTAGCCTGGGTAGAAGTCCTGGGGTTGGCCTAGAAGATGTGGTAGGCCTGATTGACAGACTGAAGAGTAGTAAATCACCTGGGCCGGATGGTATACACCCCAGAGTTTTGAAGGAACTAAAAAATAAAATTTCAGACCTAATAGAAAAAATTTCTAACCTATCATTAAAATCATCCATTGTACCTGAAGACTGGAGGATAGCAAATGTAACCCCAATATTTAAAAAGGGCTCCAGGGGCGATCCGGGAAACTACAGACCGGTTAGCCTGACTTCAGTGCCAGGAAAAATAGTGGAAAGTGTTCTAAATATCAAAATCACAGAACATATAGAAAGACATGGTTTAATGGAACAAAGTCAGCATGGCTTTATTCAGGGCAAGTCTTGCCTCACAAATCTGCTTCACTTTTTTGAAGGAGTTAATAAACACGTAGATAAAGGTGAACGGGTAAATGTAGTATACTTGGATTTTCAGAAGGTGTTTGACAAAGTTCCTTATGAGAGGCTTCTAGGAAAAGTAAAAAGTCATGGGATAGGTGGCGATGTCCTTTCGTGGATTGCAAACTGGCTAAAAGACAAGAAACAGAGAGTGGGATTAAATGGAAAATTTTCTCAGTGGAAAGGAGTGGACAGTGGAGTGCCTCAGGGATCTGTATTGGGACCCTTACTTTTCAATATATTTATAAATGATCTGGAAAGAAATACGACGAGTGAGATAATCAAATTTGCAGATGACACAAAATTGTTCAGAGTAGTTAAATCACAAGCAGATTGTGATAAATTGCAGGAAGACCTTGTGAGACTGGAAAATTGGGCATCCAAATGGCAGATGAAATTTAATGTGGATAAGTGCAAGGTGATGCATATAGGGAAAAATAACCCATGCTATAATTACACAATGTTGGGCTCCATATTATGTGCTACAACCCAAGAAAGAGATCTAGGCGTCATAGTGGATAACACATTGAAATTGTCGGTTCAGTGGGCTGCAGCAGTCAAAAAAGCAAACAGAATGTTGGGAATTATTAGAAAGGGAATGGTGAATAAAACAGAAAATGTCATAATGCTTCTGTATCGCTCCATTGTGAGACCACACCTTGAATACTGTGTACAATTCTGGTCGCCGCATCTCAAAAAAGATGTAATTTCGATGGAGAAGGTACAGAGAAGGGCTACCAAAATGATAAGAGGAATGGAACAGCTCCCCTATGAGGAAAGACTAAAGAGGTTAGGACTTTTCAGCTTGGAGAAGAGACGGCTGAGGGGGGATATGATAGAGATGTTTAAAATTATGAGAGGTCTAGAACAGGTAGATGTGAATCGGTTATTTATTCTTTCGGATAGTAGAAAGACTAGGGGGCACTCCATGAAGTTCGCATGGGGCACATTTAAAACTAATCGGAGAAAGTTCTTTTTCACTCAACGCACAATTAAACTCTGGAATTTGTTGCCAGAGGATGTGGTTAGTACAGTTAGTATAGCGGTGTTTAAAAAAGGATTGGATAAGTTCTTGGAGGAGAAGTCCATTACCTGCTATTAAGTTCACTTAGAGAATAGCCACTGCCATTAGCAATGGTAACATGGAATAGACTTAGGGGCGGATTTTAAAAACCCTGCGCGCGTAAATACGGCAGGATTTACGCGCGCAGGGCCCTCGCGCGCCAGCTCGCCTATTTTGCATAGGCCGCCAGTGCGCGTAAAGCCCTGGGACGCGCGTAAGTCCCGGGGCTTTCGAATAGGGGAGGGAGGGGGCGTGTCCGGGGGCGTGCCGTGGCATTTCTGGGGCGGGCCCGGCGGCGTGGCGCCGGCGCAGGGGCGTGGTCGAGGCCTCCGGACCACGCCCCCGGGACCGGAGAACGGAGCGGGGCTGCCGGCGACGCGCACAAAGTTACGCCTGCTTTCAGCAGGCGTAACTTTGCCGACAATGGTAAGGGGGGGTTTAGATAGGGCCGGGTGGGTGGGTTAGGTAGGGGAAGGGAGGGGAAGGTGGGGGGAGGGCGAAGAAAAGTTCCCTCTGAGGCCGCTCCGAAATCGGAACGGCCTCGGAGGGAACAGGCAGGCCGCGTTGGGCTCGGCGCGCGTAGGTTGCACAAATGTGCTCCCCCTTGCGCGCACCGACCCCGGATTTTATAAGATACGCGCAGCTACGCGCGTATCTTATAAAATCTGGTGTACTTTTGTTCGCGCCAGTGGCGCGAACAAAAGTACCCGCACATGTAGTGTTTGAAAATCCGCCTCTTAGTTTTTGGGTACTTGCCAGGTTCTTATGGCCTGGATTGGCCACTGTTGGAAACAGGATTTTATTTATTTTATTTATTTAACAGTTTTTTATACCGACCTTCATAGTAAATAACCATATCGGATCGGTTTACATTTAACAGGGGGTATAACTGAAGGAAACAATTCAGGTAAAACAATAGATAACATTAGATATGAATAAGTCAAAGTTACAATCAACTGGAATCGAGAACTTGGAAGCTTATAATAAGCTGGAAGGAAGATGAAGGTAAGTAATAATAATAAATGAATACGATGCTGGCATTGATGGACCCTTGGTCTGACCCAGTATGGCATTTTCTTATGTTCTTATGTTCTTATGTAAAATCACAATATTATCAACTCTAAATACTCTAAACTCTAAAGAGGCAATTTTAAATGATATCTCTCAGGCGGGCCGATACAGTACAATGCGCTCCGGTGGAGCGCACTGTTAGCCCGCGTTCAGACGCGTGTTTTCGACGAGCTAGCTTTACCCCTTATACAGTAAGGGGGAATAGCGTGTCGAAAACATGTGTCTACCCCTCCCCCCCGAAATTAATAGTGCCCTCAACATGCAAATGCATGTTGATGGCCCTATTAGTTATTCCCGAGCGATCCAGAAAGCAAAATGTGCAGCCAAGCTGCACATTTTACTTTCAGAAATTAACGCCAGTCAAAGGCTGGTGTTAATTTCTGCCGGCGCCGGGAAAGTGTACAGAAAAGCAGAAAAAACTGCTTTTCTGTACACCCTCCGACTTAATATCATAGCGATATTAAGTCGGAGGCCCCAAAAAAAAAAAAAATGAAAAATTAAAATTAAAAAAAACATTTTAAATCTGCCTACGGCCCTCAGGTCCGAAGATGGATGCTAAATTATGCCGACATCCATTTTCTGAACTCGTGGCTGTCAGCGGGTTTGAGAATCGATGCCGGCAAAATTGAGCGTCGGCTGTCAAACTCGCTAACAGCCACCACTCCTGTCAAAAAAGAGGCGCTAGGGACGCGCTAGTGTCCCTAGTACCTCTTTTTACCATGGACCCTAATTTGCGTAGGCACCCTCCTGAATCACCCACCCTGGAAAGTGGCCTGTGCACTCGCTGGGAGAGCGGGCTCTTGCCTGCTCTTCCGCGCATTTTTCTGTATCGGCCTGAGGGTAAGGTATTGTCTCCAAATGGGTTCATTTTGCACATACCTTGACATCATATGACAGGATATGTTAAGTATGATCTCAGTCTTTCAAATATTTTGCTAATGCTCTTCTTAAAACTTGTATTGTGCCAAAGAGAGCTTCCTTCTATTCCTTCTAAAGTTTATAGGGTGCAATATGTGCAGAAAACATGATTTGAAATGCCTGAAAGTTGCTTTTAATGAGGCCATTGGTGCCCAATGCTATTAGGAAAAATGTCTTTATCTTTATGTCACATTTTCCTGGTTTTTGATTGCATTATTAGTACTTGAGGATTTTTTCTCTCTCCATCATGCAGTCCACAGAATAATTGCTTGGTACTGACACTTCTATCAACAATGCCAATCTTGGGTTTTCCTCCTTTACCACAATGTCCAGTTTTCTTACATCAAGCTTTTTATCAGTTGAATTAGTGATGTGCCAGACGATCACAGCTTCTTCATTCTCTATAACTCTCTCAGGGGTTTATTTTGTAAGGCTTATCTCGTGCGATAAGCTGCTATCGCACATGAAAAGTCCCTTTTCCCGTGCGATAGCAAGCGGGGGGCGGAGTCGGGGCAGTGAGGGGAGGAAGTCGGGGTGACGAGGAGGTGGACTCAGCGCTGTCTTTGCTGGCGGCGATAAGGTAAGCAACGTTATCGCCGCCAGTAGTGTGCCCAACAGCACCACCTTTCACGGTGGCGCTATAGGGTACAAAAGCCAGCAGCGATAACACCGCTCTGGCGCGATGGCTGCCGGCTTTCGCAGTCCTGCTGGATTCACCATTCTGTGTGAGTGGAGAATTCAGGCCTCAGTGTCATAATTTCAGTGCTTTTCTGAAACAGTGATGTTATAGTGTTTGCTCAGTTTCCAGTGGATGAGCCATGTCCACCTTATAATGTTTTTCTGTATACAGACCTTCTGAAAAGCATTTTGGACCAAATTTTAAAAGCCCATATACATGAGTATGTGGACCACATGCAAGCGATGTGCATTTTAAAAGCCGGAAGTTATGCGAGTATATATGAATGCACATGTAACAAAAAAGGAACATAGAAGTGGTGGAATTAGGGGCAAGGCATGGGCATTTAGATGTGGGGCCAACTGTTACACACATAACTCTGTATTTTAAAAGCAGAAGCTGCAGCATGTGGTAGTTTGCTAGCTGAGCAGCTTTACTGCTGCTCTTAGTGAGGACCAAGTCTGCAGATCTCACTTTTTTGCCCTTACATGACAGGGTGAGAGGAACAGGTCAACTGGGGGGCATGCAGGATGAAGAACCAGAGGAGTCTGGGTGACCTTGAGATTGACTGGGAAACTGGTGGACTAATTTGAAGAACTGTGTGAGCATGTTTTAAAATCCAATTGCATAGGTGTGTTAAAGCCGGCAATGTCCTATGGAAGATATGTGATATAGGTTTACTCAAGTAAAATTAGGAACATGTATTCCTTGTATATCTAGAATGAAAATGATTATGTGAAAAGATTTTTATTAAACATTTTTTTTGTAATTAAAATAAAGGTTATTATAACAAATTATATGTCACTATATGATATATTTTGATTGATGGTGTGATATATTGCTAAAGTTGCCAAGATTATTTTATCCAAGTTGAATTAGGAGCTTCCTTCCGTGTGTTAGGCGTATTTTAAATCATATGCACAAAAGTGCATGTATGATTTAAAATTTGAGCATATCTCCGCTCGCTCACTGATACGCACCTACATAGGTGCATGCACTCATTTTAAAATTAGCCTGTGTGAGTGTAAAACACTGCTTTACCTGCATAACCGGTGCTTTGGAAAATTGCCCCACCTATATACACATATATATTCTCAAAAAGTATCTTTCAGTCATTTAAAATGTTCTATCTGAATCATATCCTCCAGTGAATAAGGTTTACTATCTTCATCTGAAGAGGTAGGAGGATAATAATGCTTTTTTAAAATGATTATTTATGAAGGAGAGGTCTTTTCTAAATTCCTGAATAAAGGAGGTTTCTTCAGTGTTTTCAATGCTGGGTCTAATTCATGGTTTGTTTCGCCAAAGTTGCCCAAAAAGCTTTTAGTGGAAATATCTCTAGACCCGAACTTGGGTGAAATGACCTCAGGATGATTTACACAACAGAGTCCATGAAATCATGAAAATGCTGCACAAGATTTTGTAAGGCCAGCTCTATTTTTATCGTACTGAAACTGAACATGGTATCTGCTAAAAGCTAGGGGAAAAAAGCTCACAAGCAGACACTGAGATTTGCAAGATGTGTTCTAAGTGTAATGACACTCTTCTTTAGCCAGTTAACTGGAAGTAATTGTTTCCCAGAAGAAAGAGTCACTTACAGCTCTATTAGACAATGATAATTCACTGTAACCCTTTCATGAAATATCATAACATATTTTTAGTTAATGCTTATTGCTAGTACAAGTGATTCTGATTACATATGTTTCAATCTGATTTAATTTTTTAAATTAAATATGAATTTATTTCAGGAAACTCAGAAAAGTTATTTTGCTTTTTAAATCTCACGGTTCTTGAATTTTTAAATAAGGTTGACATTGTCCTAACACTTTATCCCAATGGATATTTGGTCTCATTCTCCTGAAGATATGTTGCAACATGGATAGCCACAAATCTAGGGAAGATGAACTGGGCCTGCCTTGGTTTTCCATAGTAACATGATAGATGATTTCAGATAAGGCCCATTTGGCTCACTCAGAGATTGATTTAAAAAGTTTTGCTCATGCAAAAATGGACATATATGCAGGCTAGGGTGGCCCTTATTTTTCATTTTTGAAAATCTTTTCTCTCAGCCCCTAATCTTGCTCAAATATATGAAAAAGTGTTCCTTTTCAAATTTCAGCCCAACCTTAAGGCCCCAAAGGCCTTAAAGTTTCAAATTTCACTGAAAATTTGTATTTCATTTTTAAACATTGTTTGGGAAAATAATAGTCAAGCATAATCAAAAGACAATTTTATTTATAACTATTGTCTTCATACAGTTATTTACATGAAATAAAAACTAACCAAGATATTGAGCAAAAATTAAAACTAAAAGAAAAATACATATTTCACAAAATAACATCTAAAATGGAAATAACAATAAAAATGTAACGACACCAGATTTTACTGCTTCATTAGGCCAGTTTTGGAAGCATCTGGGTACTTTTTTCTGTGTTTACAGCCACTGCTCCCCATACCAGCAGTAACAAGTACTCTTCCTCTCCATCCCACCCCTCCCTCCATCCTCCCTCCTACAACTCTGATCTGCTTCTCCCCATTTGCAGATCCCTCCCACTTGAAGAAGAATTCATCTTTACTCTGCCCACCCATGTCTCCCAGCCAATCCAACCCAAAAATAAGATAGGAACATGTTGAAAAATGTGAGAAGAAAATGGCATCACAGAAAATTGTTCCAGAGCAACATAGCACACTTCCTTCTATGCCAGTGATATAATTATAACCATATAAAACAACTAACAAACAATAAGCACCAAAGAGCATAAGAACTTAATTAGCTGAAACCTCAAATCCACATACTATAGCCCATCTTCCTCCCCCATATAAGAACATAAGAAATTGCCATGCTGGGCCAGACCAAGGGTCCATCATGCCCAGCATCCTGTTTCCAATAGAGGCCAAACCAGGCCACAAGAACCTGGCAATTACCCAAACACTAAGAAGATCCCATGCTACTGATGCAATTAATAGCAGTGGCTATTCCCTAAGTCAACTTGATTAATAGCTGTTAATGGACTTCTCCTCCAAGAACTTATCCAAACCTTTTTTGAGCCCAGCTACACTAACTGTACTAACCACATCCTCTGGCAACAAATTCCAGAGCTTTATTGTGCATTGAGTGAAAAATAATTTTTTTCTGATTATGTTGCTGTTCTGGCCGCGAGCACCGCAGCCAGGCCCTTACCAGAGGCCTGGGTCGCGGCCTGTTTGGCAGTGTCCCTGCTGGGGCTGCGCTGCTGCGAGGTCTCCTTTGAACGCCCGGCTCCTAGGCGCACGTGCACGCCACTTGGGCCCTTTTCTAGGCCGTTTCCCGCCAGTGGTGACTCTGCCCAACACCTGACGTCAGACGCCGCGGCCTTCATAAGCCGACCGCGGCCACCCAGTCTTTGCTTTGCAACGGGTTAGCCTCCCGGTTTCCTGTAGCGCTGTACCCCGGAGTGACTTGCCTTGCTTCATCACTCCGTTCCTGCTACAGTACCTGCCTGGTTCCTGCCTGCCTGCTACAGTACCTGCTTGGGTCCTGCTTGCTTGCTACAGTACCTGCTTGGTTCCCGCCTGCCTGTTACAGTACCTGGTTGGTTCCTGCTTGCCTGCTACAGTTCCTGCCTGGTTCCAGAACCTGAGCCCAGTTACAGTATTGCAACTGTCCTAGTCTGGTTCCAGTTACCTGTCCTGATTCACTACCCGCCTAAGTCCCAGCGGCCGGGCCCCTACGGGCTACTCCCGGGGGGGCTTTGGCTTCCAAGGGTGAAGCCACCTAAGTCCCAGCGGTTGGGATCCTATAGGCTCCTCCCGGGGGAGCACCAGCTTCCAGGGTGAAGAGCATCTACGTCCTGCCTGAACATCTGTCTCCCGGCCTGCTACTCACTAGAGACATTGACCACCTTTCCCAGTCTCCAGCAGGTCGGCCCAAGGGTCCACTAAACAGAGACTCCCATAACAGATTGCAAGGCCATGGACTCGGCGGATGCGCCTGTTCCCTTGGACTTGCCAGGGTTGGCCCAGCAGCTGCAGTATCAACAACAGTACCTTGAGGTCCTTACTGGTTCGGTAGGGGAGTTGTCAGCCCAGTTGGATGCCAGAGCCTCGTCTGCCCCAGAACCAGCACTCGAGGCCCAAGACTCATCAGTGACACAGCTGCCCGCACCCTCTCGTTACGCTGGGGATTTAAGGACCTGCCGTTGCTTTTTGAACCAATGTTTTATACGGTTCTCCCTGTTGCCCCGGAAGTTTCCCTTGGATGCGGTGAAAGTGGCGTATACCTTGTCCCTGCTTGATGGGAAAGCCTTAATCTGGGCTTCTCCCCTCTGGGAAAACAATGATTCTTTGCTAACGGACTTACAACAGTTCATCACGAACTTTCGCCAGGCCTTTGATGAGCCCGCCCAAGTAGCCACAGCTACGTCTGACCTGCTGCAACTTCGTCGGGGGGCTCGATCTTTGGCAGATTATGCAATGGACTTTCGGACTTTAGCCCACAAAGTAGGTTGGCAAGATGGTAGTCTTAAGGCCATCTTCCTGGAAGGCTTCTCCGGATGCATAAAGGATTAAATTGCTGCTCGAGATCTGCCGGAGGACCTCAATGCCTTGATTGAGATGGCTGCCCGCGATTCAGTGGGATACGCTACAGATTGTCAAATGGAGTCCGTTTTGTCTAGCTAATTGTATGAAAGTGCCTAAGACTCCCACACTTCCCTTGATGCACTCTGCCGTGGGTCCGGCCATCCAGTGCTCCCTCCATGTGACAGGGGCCGGCCAATGTCACGGATACCCTGTCATATGGTAAGGGCAAAGGGCCATCGGCGCCATTTTGATTAGTGGCAGCCGACGGCCCGGGAGTGGGAGATCACTCCCGGGACTCCCACTGGACCACCAGGTACCTGTAAAAGGTTTTTTGGGGGGTCGGGAGGGTGGGGGAAGCTAAGGGATTAGTTTTAAAGGGTCAGGGTGGGTTTAGGGGTTATTTTTGTGTGCCGTTTTTCCCGCCCTCCCCCAAAATGATGAGAACCCCCACGAACAATTTCATGGGGTTTTCCTATTGGTTTCGGGGAGCCACCGATTTCTGACGATTTTGAAAATATCGTACGATATTTTTAATCGTCAGAAGCCCGATTCACATTCCTATTCAGTACCCTAGGATGCATACCAGCTGGTCCAGGTGATTTGCTACTCTTTAGTTTGTCAATTTGGCCTACTACATCTTCCAGGTTCACAGTGATTTTGTTCAGTTTGTCTGACTCATCACCCCTGAAAACTATCTCTGGAACTGGTATCTCCCCAACATCCTCATTAGTAAACACGGAAGCAAAGAATTCATTTAGGGGTAGATTTTAATAAAGTATGCCTGCGCGTACTTTTGTTTGCACACCAGGTGCGAACAAGAGTACACTGGATTTTAATAGATACGTGTGTAGCCGCGCGTATCCTTTAAAATCTGGCGTCGGCGTGCGCAAGTTTGCCCAAAATCAGCAGCTTGCACGCGCCGAGCCATGCAGCCTGCCTCTGTTCCCTCCGAGGCCACTCCGAAATTGGAGTGGCCACAGAGGGAACTTTCCTTCCTCCCCCCTGCACCTTCCCCTCCCTTCCTCTACCTAACCCACCCCCCCCAGCCCTATCTAACCACTTACCTTTGTTGCAAAAGTTATGCCTGCCTGAGGCAGGCGTAACTTGCGCGTGCCAGTCCGGCTGCCGGCACGCCATGTTCTCATCCGGGGGCTGGTCCGGAGGCGACGGCAATGCCCCCAGAACACCCCCGGGCCGGCACCACGCCCCCCGGAATGCCCCTGAACATTGCACCGCCCCCGACACCCCCCCCCTAGCAAAGCCCCGGGACTTACGCGCATCCCAGGGCTTGCGGGCACCGCCGAGCCTATTCAACATAAGCTCGGCAGGCACAGGGTGAGATTGGGGCAGGTTTTCGGGGGGTACGTGCATATCTTACGTGCGTACCCCTTTGAAAATCTGCCCCTTAGTCTTTCTGCAATGGCCCCTTTAACCCCTCGGTCATCTAATGGTCCAACCGACTCCCTCACAGGTTTCTTGCCTCTGATATATTTAAAAAAGTTTTTATTATTATGACAATGCTTATGTTTTATCCTATTTTCTTTAGATGTATCCTTCTTCCAATTTTTTAAGGATGTTTTTTGGCTAAAATAGTCTCTTTCACCTCACCTTTTAACCATGATGGTAATTGTTTTTCCTTCCTTCCACCTTTCTTAATGTGTGGAATACATATGGACTTCACCTCTAGGATTGTATTTTTAAACAATGTCCATGTCTGTTGAACACTTTTAACCTTTGCAGCTGCACCTTTCAATTTTTTTTTAACTATTTTCCTCATTTTATCAAAGGTTCCCTTTTGAAAGTTTAGTGTTTGAGCTGCAGATTTACTTATAGCATCCAGGGAGACCACGGATCCCCCTGGAATTTTAATGGATTTCAGGTATTAGTGTCTTTCAAAGAAGTGGAACCCCCAGATTTCCTCCAAAGGCATTTGCTGCCATTGTCAGCTCTCTGTCATTTAGGAAGTTCAAATTGAGCAGTAGAAGTCGTAGTGGCAGATGTTCCCGTATTGCCAAACACCTTTATTCCAGCATCTTGAAAATGTTTGCAGTGTCCACAGCCATTTTCACATGGGAAATGACTCTGCTTAGGGTGAACTCAAAACCAAAGGGGTAGAGCCATCTATAACGAACTTGATCATTCTGAAGAGCCTGTGTAACTTCTTTCATTTCTGATTTCCTCCTGAGTCACACTGGTAATCAAAGTTTTTGTTTCCTTCAGGTTTTTTGGTGTTCCAAATAGCATTTTTTATGTTGATCACAGATATTACTTTGAAATTTGTACATCACGTAAGGTTTTTGAGAAACGGCCAATTGTGAAATTTTAAAACATAATCTCGTGTACATATATTTTCTTGCTAGACAGTAGTTTTTATGATTTTTATAATTCATGTCGTATTTTTGATGGCCATAAGCAATGTAACATGTAACAGAGACTAACATTTTTTAAAATACACCAAGAAACTCTGCCTGATCATGCCAGAACTTGTTCAGGCAAGCCCCTGCTATGCTGCAAGATTCCAACTTGTTTCCATGATGACGCAGCCATATGTAAGCTGCAGCAATGAGTAGTCTCCTATGCAACGTCTGTGAGAATGAGCGAATCATATTGCTAAAACTGTTGATTTTAAAGCTTGTGGATTTAATTTCATATACTTTATGAAAAATTGTGCCAATGTCATAATAGCTGTGACACGTTTTGTTACATCTGTGGTGAGTTTACTCTGAAAGCACAGAAAAGGAGTATGACTGCACTCATGAAGGAGGCATATGAGTTATACTTTGGGTGTAAAATTGGTGTCCAGGGCAGAGCATGGGCTCCTCATATATGTTGTGCATCTTGCACCAGTAGAATGCAAGCTTGGCTGAAAGGTGTGTGACCATCCATGCCGTTTTCCATCCCAATGATATGGAGGTAACAGAAAGATCATATAAATGACTGTTACTTCTGCATGACGATTGTGTCAGGATACTCATCAAAGAACAGGAAGTTTATTGAGTACCCTAACCTTGCTTTGGCAATGAGACCAGCGCCACCTGATGACAGTCTTCCTGTTCCACAACCGCCAGAGGTGTGGACACTTGATGACGAGGATGAGGAGGTAGGTGATGATGGTGAGCCATCAAAGTTGGAAGCTGCGGCTGATCCTGACTTTGTGCCATCAAGATCCAGCGATCCTCATTTAATATCTCAGTCAGAGTTGAACGACCTGGTCAGAGATTTGGCTTTATCAAAGAGTCAGGTGAAGCTGCTTGGGTAAAGGCCACAAGGATGGAATATTTTGACATCTGATACAAAAATTTCAGTATTTTGCAGCCATCATGAAGATTTGACAAAATATTTCAACCAAGTAGACAGTCTGACTTTTTGCTGTGACATCAATGGATTTTGTGCTCTCAGATGTGACCATGACCCAACAGAATGGCGACTGTTTATTGATTCATCAATCTTAAGTTTGAAGACTATTTTGCTGCACAACGGCAATATCTATCCATCAATACCTTTCATACATGCCGTTCATATGAAAGAAACATATGAGAACATGCAGCTACTGCTGAGCCACATTGAGTACTCAAGGTACCACTGGAATTTGTGTAGTGATCTCAAGGTAGTTGCAATTCTACTGGGTCTGCAGCTTGGTTACACCAATATTGTTGCTTCCTTTGTGAGTGGGACAGTTGAACAAGAGATTTGCATTATGTCAGAAAAGTCTGTCCTCTCCACAAGAAGTTGGTTCCAGGGTAGAAGAATGTTGTGCATGACCCATTGGTGGATACAAGTAAGATTTTTCTTCCACCTTTGCACATCAAACTTGGGCTGATGAAAAACTTCATTAAGGCAATGAACAAGCCAAGTAAAGCCTTTGATTATTTGCGGCAAATATTTCCATGCATAAGTGATGCCAATATAAAAGAAGGTGTTTTCGTTGGCCCACAAATCCGAGCTGTGATGAAGGACAGCCACGTGTTGCATGGACAGCCTTCAAGAATGTCATTTGTAAATTTTTAGGCAACTGTAAGGGATCAGACTATGTCGAACAGGTTGGAAATCTGCTTCAGGCATACAAATTGATGAAGTACAACATGTCATTGAAGATACATTTTCTTCATTCCTACTTGGACTTCTTCCCAGACAACCTTGGCACTGTGAGTGATGAACATGGTGAAAGGTTTCATAAAGACATTTTCAAAATGGAAAAACGGTATCAAGGTAAGTGGAACCCCTCCATGCTGGGTGACTATTGTTGGACTCCCATCCACGAAGCGTCAGACAGTGATTACAAATGAAAATCTGCGGCAAAACATTTTTAGTTTTGTTTTGTAGTGCCAAAATTGCCATTATAGCTTATGCCACTACAGACATGTAACAATGCTTAATGTATATCTCACTTTTCTGGCAAATGGTACGTGATACAGACATAATAAATGCATATTTGTGTTCAGCTTGTTAAAATCTAAGGGCCGGATTTTAAAAAGATTA
The DNA here is from genome assembly GCF_901001135.1 of Rhinatrema bivittatum. Lineage (NCBI taxonomy): Eukaryota > Metazoa > Chordata > Amphibia > Gymnophiona > Rhinatrematidae > Rhinatrema > Rhinatrema bivittatum. The sequence continues at coordinate 658,387,102 of NC_042615.1, read as the reverse complement.
TGAGCATAAATATGGAAGATTTACATGTGTAACCGGCTTTACGCATGCTGGGCCTATTTTAAAAAGGCCCGGCGACGTGCGTAAAGCTCCAGGACGTGTGTAAGTCCCGGGCCTTTAGTAAAGGGGTGGTCTAGGGGCAGGGCCAGAGGCTTCCAACAAAGCAGTCATTGCCGCTGTGTTGAAGGATCGCGTGCCGGCAGGCTGCCAGCGTGCACAACTTGCGCCTGGCCAGAGGCAGGCGCAAAAGGTAAGATAAACATTTTGGGGTGGGGGGTTACAGTAGGCCTGGGGGTGGAAGTTTAGGGGAAGGGGTGGTAAGGTTAGGTTGGGGGGAAGGGAAATTCCCTTCCAGGCCGCTCCGATTTCGGCCTGGGAGAGAATGGAGGAAGGCAGAGCGTCTTGGCGCGCGCAAGGTGCACAATTGTGCGCCCCGTTGCGCACGCCAACCCACGATTTTATAACTTGCGTGTGCCTGCATGTGTGAGTTATAAATTTGGGCGTACATGTGCGCGCGCTGGGTAGCGTGCGCACATGTATGCCGTGCACGCTCCTTTTAAAATCTACCCCTAATTGTTTCACCGAAGGTGGTGGAGGAAACAAAATATTCACAGAAATTTGTTTACCTGTGTCACTGAAGCCAAGTCAGCAAAGATCACAATATTGTGGCCCTGCGAAGCCAGATTTGTGGTTTATCCTGCAGCTTTCAAATATGCTTTTTCATTGCATATTTATGGTAGCACACAAGAATGTCCCGTGATCGATTAGCTTACTTCAGTTGCAATGCACAGTGAGCTCTCTGAAGTTCAGTGATATCTCCTGCCACCTCAGTGCTTGAGTCAACCCCCAACAAAATAAAATTACTAATGTCCAGCACCATAGACTACATGGCGGCATATTCATGGGTCTCAAGCACCCCCCTCAGCCACAAGTTTGACCTCCTTGAGTGGTTCTTCAAGTCCTCTATTTTATCCATGAGGGCTTGCTGTTCTTTATTCACCTCCAGATCTGCCTGCTTCAGCTGCTCTAATTTCTCGGCATGAGTGTCTAATCTAACTCCTCTACTCGTCTGCCAATTTCCAGTATTTCTTCCTTGAGCTCTGCAACTATGCCCATAATCTCAGATTTAGTAGCTTTCATATCTCGTTGCAAGTCATGAAACCACTTGTGGAATTCTGCTTTGGAGGGTAAGTCACTGCTTGGCACATTAAAAGGATCATTAGCATTCAGCAGACCTACCTCCAGCGAGTCATGGCCTGCACCATCTGGCATGGCAGCCTCAACTCCCACTCATGCCGTTATTTTAGCATATGTAAATTGCTTGATGTTGATCAATTACTTTTTAGCTGTCATCTCTAGCTAATGCAAGCATCCGTAGCACTGTTCAGCTACTGATGGCAAAGAATCCAGCAGATATTGCAATGTCAGGTTGGGAGATCATGAACTAAGCTGCCATTCAGGAGGTGATATCTCTTCCTCCTTCAGGGCCCTTTAAAATTCCTTAGGTTCCTCAATTCTGTGAAGGTGTAAAGGTAGAAAATTCTTGAGTGCTGGGCCCACTATAGAGAAGGGTAGAAGAATGGAGGGTTGAATATATAATTTAACCAGGGACAACTGACATGTAGTAGTAGGTTATGTATGACAGCTGGCTTACACTGGATGCTCCAGTGAACTGGCAAGCAATGTAGGGAATGTAAAACTGGTAAGATATGGTAACATATGTTTGCACCATTTAAGAGACTTGTTGCAGTGTTTTGAATGATCTAAAAAGCTCTCTGATCATGTTGAGAGGGAGACCTACATATAAAGAATTACAATACCTAGCAAAGAAAAGACTAGAAACTGGAGCACAGTAATACGATTGCCAGTTCATGGGAAGCCCCAAGAGCTGGCGCACTTACCCCCAATGCCTGTAGTGATGCTGCATGGCCGGGCTACCTCAGCAGCTTTGCCTCTTCTGTGTGGCATGAACACTGCTATCCTGGCCCCTCTCCTTGTTCACATAAGAACATAAGAACATAAGAAATTGCCATGTTGGGTCAGACCAAGGGTCCATCAAGCCCAGCATCCTGTTTCCAACAGAGGCCAAAACCAGGCCACAAGAACCTGGCAATTACCCAAACACTAAGAAGATCCCATGCTACTGATGCAATTAATAGAAGTGGCTATTCCCTAAGTAAAATTGATTAATAGCCATTAATGGACTTCTCCTCCAAAAACTTATCCAAACCTTTTTTGAACCCAGCTCACTAACTGTACTAACCACAAACTCTGGCAACAAATTCCGAGCTTTATTGTGCGTTGAGTGAAAAAGAATTTTCTCCGATTAGTCTTAAATGTGCTACTTGCTAACTTCATGGAATGCCCCCTAGTCCTTCTATTATTCGAAAGTGAAAATAACCGAGTCACATCTACTCGTTCAAGACCTCTCTTGATCTTAAAGACCTCTATCATATCCCCCCTCAGCCGTCTCTCTTCACCTTAGGTGCTCGCATGTGCCACGTCCTCAGCTTTAAAGGGTCTGTGGTGGGAAAAGGGCCATGGTGCCCACTGATAATGCCGATGCCTCAGCCCTATAAAAGGGCCCCTCTGACCCTTCCACCTCACCTCAGCAGTGGGTCTCCTACACTTCCCAGAGTGTAGTTTGTATTGCTGTTTCCTATTTCCTGCATTCCTGGTCCTACTCTTTCCCTTGTCTCTCCAGTCCAGCCTACCTCATTTCTCCAGCCCAGCCTACCTCATCTCATCAGCCGAGTCTCACATTGTTTCTCAGCCTGTCTAGCCTCGTCTTATCCAACCCTTACCCTCCTGCCTACCCTGCTGTGTCACTCCTTCGCCTCATCTCCCCAGCCTGTCCTTGGACTGACTGCTGGATCTGACCTTCACCTGATCACTGACCATTCTTGCTTGCCACCTGCCACTGACTCTTGCCTGAACTTCAACCATTCTTGTTTGCTGCCTACCTCTGACCTTGGCCTGGCTCTGAATCTATTCATTCACTACTTCCATAGAGACTGTCACCTAAGACCTGCTGGCACCTAGAACCCAAGGGCTCAAACCGAGGGGAAAGGAATTGATATAGGTGAAACCCTGAAAGCCCCCAATCATGTATTGCCTTTAATATATTTGTGCCATTGTCTGTGACAAAGAAACTTGTATTTAAACTCCTCATTCTCCTGTCTAGCTGCCAACCTTCCAGCATTTCTCTTATGCTGTGTAAACACCCTGTGTGTGTGTGTCAGCTGCTTATCTGCACCGTATGGTTTAAGCTATAGGGGTTTTCCTCTTTAAAGTTGTTAATTGTAACAGCTTACTATTTCACCCAGAGTAATTTTATGTTATTTATAATACAATGATTTTATAACATAATTCAAATTAATACATTTTTATATTCAGTTTTTTATTCATTTATGTTAAATATTGTTTTATTTTATATATATGTATATTAATTATTTATATGTCCATTTCTAGTTGCCCCTGAGGCAGCTCTGTGCAAAAAGAGCGAAACTCGGCCAGAGTCGGGCGTTTTAATAAAGGGCTTTCTTTTATCCGATTCTCATTGTCGTCACTGCTACAAAAAATATAAATAAGACATTTCTGTATCAGAAAATTAATTTTATTAAACTGGCAAATGTGTATTCTTGTTCTTCAGCTACTGAAAATAATTTTTTATTTCACAGATAATGGTTTTTCAAAATACAAATATGTTAAATGCAATATCTTGTTCAAACTCTCAAAAATACTGATTACTGTTATTTCAATATTTCTTTCAGCCACAAAACAACCCTTTCAATCAAAATTGTACTTTATCTAAAATAAGTACAAATTCTCAAAACCCCCTCACAGTTGAGCGGGTGACCAGTGCTCCATTCCCAAGGTGACACCTAGGTACATTAGCTTCCCTGGTCACCCGTCGCTATGTCCCACCAGCCATTAGACCTTATTTTCTCACTGGTTGCAGCATTAAAATTGAAAATAATCATAATTGAAATCATAAAATGAAATATAAAACCCCACTATAAACCTCCACAGTTACTCCCAAGCTATTCAGTCTCACTCACAAATCTCAGTGATACCTAGTCTGCCCAAATCCCATAAAAATCCCCCCAAAAGCCCTCAAAACCCCCCTTATTGTCATATTTTGAAAATTAAAATATCCAATGCCAAATTATCTATTAAATACACGTCCTTGACATTCCCCCATATATCCACCACTAACAAATTCATTTTCCTGAGCAGTTTTAATGACTTTTTATGGTCCCCGGGGACTTCTCTTTTAAAAATAAACATTTAGACTTTAATACTGGCATGTGGACGTACATGTGCATGCATTTGCCAGTTCCAGTCCAGAGACGCGTCCATTTTATAATATATGCGCATATATGCATGCATTTTATAAAATAGCCTAGACACGTGTATATGTGTGCACAATTTTAAACGTACATGCATATGCGCACAGATACCTCTTCTACTGTGTCACGCCGATACCATTACCAGGTTTCCCAGTTGGTTCCCAGTTCACCCAGGTTAGGGGTACGCCTTTCTAAGCTTCCCTAATTTAATAGCCTCCCTTTCCCCCTGTTAGCCCCAACCCTTAAAACCCCGCTGACTAGCCTAGATGTTTTGATTTTATTACTTACATGCTATCCATAGCAGTAGTAAAGTTACGTGACAGGGGAACCTGGAGCATGCCTTTGCATGTAAAGTAAAGTATTTATAAGCACATCTCTTGGCCTTCTTCCGACACACTTATGTCTGCCCAGCCCATACCCACTCCTCGCCCCTCTTTTTGCAAACTTTTTACTTGTGCACACTGTGGGAGATACATGCATCTTTGGGTGACTTTATAATCTACTTGGTGCACGCCGGCCCGATTTGTGCGCATAACTCCTGGTTTTGGTGCACGCAGGGCTTTTAAAATTCACCTTTAAGCTTAAATTCCAGTGGTGGTCACGTCACCAGACCTCCCTCTTATGACTACCACCCTGGCCTGGGTGTGTCAATAAGCACACTAGACTTGTTCCTAGGGCAGCAGAAACCTGGGGTGCAGAAGGTTAGCTGAAGATTTGCTGCCTTTCAATTGTGCTGAATCTCACTCAGCAGAGAACAGCATGCAGGAAACAGGAAAGCCTGCAGTAGACAGATCAAAGGGGGATTATTTTGGGGAGACTAGGAGTGGAGGGTGGGAAAAAAAGGCTGGGGGATGAGAGGGGCATTAGCTAGAGGGCGTAGATCTGTGTATGAGGGAGAAGGAATTGCATATATGTATGTATGTATGTGTGTGTGCACGTGCATGCATGTGTGTGTATATGTATGTCATATTGGGTGGGATGTTAGAGAGGAAAATACAAGGAGGAACAGGACTGAAGCATGGTAGTGACACCTCACTCCAATACTACCCATTCACTGCAATTCAAATCCTCAGTCCCTTGATCTTGGATTCTATCCTCCAGAAACTGGAACCTCCCTTCCTTCTTTCCTATCTCACCCTTCTCTCCAGATCTTGAAACCCAATCCCCAACCCTTCCTACACCATCCTCCCTTTCCTTAATCCAAGATCTTCCTCTCTCTCTCTCTCTCCTCTTGTTATGAATGCGGCCTTCGGATACTGTTATGAGTGCGGAGGCGCGATCATTTCTGGAACAGGTGATGTGAGCCCTTGGACCACGGCACAACTGAGGGAGGAGTCCCAAGACACACCGTGGGAGGTGAGCTGGTATGAGCACGGGTAATAAGGAGAAGGACAAGGCTGGAGCGAAGACAAGGAGATGGAGGGTCTGACCCTCTACCAAACTGTAGCTGAAGACATGGTGAAGAATGTTGAAGATCCAGGCAAGATGTAAACAAGACACTGAAGACATGAAACAAGCAGGGTACCGGATTGCAGGACAGCAGGCTTGCAGCTCGTTAAATTGATCAAGGTGGCAGAGATCAAGAACCAGAGTTCTAGAATAAACAGAAGGCATAGACAAGCAGTAACTGGGAATAAGGACCGTTCTTTGTTCAAGGTAGTCAGAGCACGTGTGGCAAGTAAACAAGTGTCATCTTCATGATGGCAGCAAGAAAGAACAAATCAGCCTTCAAGCTGGACTTTATAGCTGTGATGATGGAACTCAGGAGAGTAAGTAGACAACTTTCCAGCTGTTTTTGGATAGCAGTGGTGTCAGGAGGACTCAAATGGAAGTCCGATATACATAGCTCAAATGATGGAGAATTGACCCTGAAGGCAACTTTTGTCTAAAGAAGTTGGTGAATTCAATATCGAGGAAAGGCTCTCAGTGACGGTCGTAACCGGGAGACCCAAAGAATCTTCACCGCTGGAAACCCGAGATCCCACTGAGAGGATCCCTTTAGGATCCAAGCCACTTGGACTTAGGAGCAGTTACCTGGGGACTAGTGTACAATGAGAGTTACAGAGGATGTGAATTGAGCAGGAAATTGGAAGTGGGAGACCCACATAATCTTCACCACTGGAGACCCGAGATCCCCTCAGGAGGAGCCCTTGAGGATCTGAGCTGCTTGGTCTTAGGTGGGGTCTGCAGACGGTAAGAGTCCAAAGGGAATACCGAGGCTAGGCAGGTGAAAATGAAAAAGCTCAGGATTGCATGGCTAGAAGAGAAAAGTCTTTACTGTTTGGTACAGGATACTACATGTTGGGAAATCCATGAATATTTCAGGCACTCACAAGGGGTGACGTTGTTTTCAGACTTTATGGTCAGTAGGTGTTGCTATAGTACTTATGCAAAGGACTGTTTGCTGAAGATGATTGCTCCGATGACTGTGAAGATGAAGTTCACTTAGGACTGGGTCAAGGAGCCACTACGATGGATGGAGCTTCAAGAGACAGGCTCGAAGACAGCGGAGAATTTCATGGGTATGCAGTGAATCTCCACAGATGAATAGTCAAATGCAGGCACTGGTGAACATCCTTGCAGAAGAGAGTCACTGGTGGAAGGCACCGGGGTTGAAGAATACTCAGTGACTTCGTTGAGCTGTATGGAAAGCTTCCTGGGGTGATGAACTGAAGATAACCGCATGGGTTCCCCTGGGTTCAAGGAAGAAAAGGTCTCTTCAGGAAGATCAGCAGCATGGTGGTGCAAGCATACTGGACCACTGGAAGATAGTAATGCAGTCCTTAGCTTGACAGCGAGGCTGTACAGCAGAGCAGAGGGCAGGAAATCAGGATCCCCCAATCCGGATATTGGTGGCTTGGAATACAGCGTGAAGGATGCTAGAGGACCCATAGTGGCGAGCTCTGGGTGCAGGATCACTCACGAAGATGATCCTGGGTAGGATGCAGTTGCATAGAGTGGAAGCTGGATAAAACTGTGGATTCAAGGTGATTCACAGGAAGGTGACATCTGCAAAGAACCAACAAGTAGTCCATAGCTGGAATCTCTCTTGCGGATATGAAGAGAGACTTCTAGTTGAAGATGGCTCCTATGGCAAGCCCTAGAACAATGCAAGCAGGAGCAGAGTCAGAAGTGGGGAGATGAGGATGAGTCTAGGGTGCAGGTGCCTCCTGCTGGTCGTAAGAACCCTAGACGCAAACTGCGGAGAGAAGCTTCAGGCTGAGAAGACTCCAGACCAGCACTAGGCCAGTGCAAGCAAGGGATGAATAAACAGAGTTGAAGTGAAGACAGGTCACGGGTACAGGCACCTCTTGCTGGTCAGAAAAAGCCAAGACCTGGAGTGGTGTACAATACACTTCGAAGACAAGTACTCCCTGATGCTTGAAGATTCTCAATGTTGAGGATGCTGGTTGCGGAACCTGGATGCAGGCACCTCCTGCAGGTCATGGGAACCAGACAGCTGTAGAAGAGAGACAGCAACAAGAGCAAAAATGGGATAAAAAAAATTGACTAAAGCAAGTGTTAAATGTCCAGGAAGCCAGGAGCAAAATTTCTGGGAAAATATCAAGTTGAAAAAAGTCCAGAAGCTGAAGTAAAAAGTTTCCAGGCAAAAATCAAGGCCAAATAAAAAGTCCAAAAAACTGGAGCCCATTAAAAGCAAAGCTCACTGAGCTCATGGCCTTTGGATACTGTTACCAGCATGGCCTTCGGATATTGTTACAAGCGCGGAGGCGAGGTCGTTTCTGGAACAGGTGATGTGAGCCCTTGGACCATGGCACAACTCAGGGAGGAGCCCCAAGACACACCGCCGGAGGTGAGCTGGTGCAAGCATGGGTAACAAGGAGAAGGACAAAGCTGGAGCGAAGACAAGGAGTCGGAGGGTCTGACCCTCTACCGGACCTGCCCCAGGATGACCAACAATAGAATGTTGATCAATGAACAGGCCTCCGACCATTCCAAGCCCTTTTGGACCTGCCACTGGGTAACAGCAAAAGACGGCAGGCCGGACAGAGGAAGAGGGCAGACGGAGTCTATGGAACATGGAAGACTTTGGATGAAAACTCAGGCGAAGACACTGGAGACGAAGAGTCAGGCGACAACACTGTAGACGAAGAGTCAGGCAAGGACACTGTAGATGAAGACTCAGGCGAGGACGTGAATACGAAGGCAAGGATCAAGACACTGTAAACGTAAAGGCAAAGGATCAAGGCACTGTAGACGAGGAATCAAGGCATAGGATCAAAGTGCTGGGTCGAGACTGCGACGCAGCGTGCCCTACGCAATCCACCCGTGGGACTGGTCGCGAATCACGCTGGGCTCAAAGCAGACTCTAGGAGCAATAATGGAAGCTGATACTGGAACATGGCGAAGATACTGGAGGCCTGCACCAGGGCGCGCCCTACACAGTCCACCCACGGGACTGGTCGCACACCACGCTGGAGCGGAGCAGGTTCGAACGGAGTCTTTGGTATGGACAGATGCTAATGCAAGGGAGCTCCGAAGACTGGGACAAGATTCAAGCACAGGATTCAAGATTCTCAAAGATTCAAAGACAACTCAGGATTCAAGACTAAGAATTCAAGCAAAAGTCTTCCAGAGGCTTGCACTGAGCAGAACAAGATGGCCTTGTACTGTGAGGCGCCCTACACAGTCCTGGTCGCAGACCACGACAATGGCACACCAGGAAGGTGGACATCAAGGAACCAAGGCATGGAGGCAGAGGTGAAGGCAAAAGCATCAGGAATGTCATCGGACATCAGGAGGTACAAGTGAAGGACATCTGGAAGCATGGACGAAGGACATCAGGAACCTGAAGACATCTGGAGATACGGACGAAGGGCATCAGGAACATGAAGACAACTGGAAGCATGAACGAAGGACATCAGAAACATGAAGACAAAGCCGTCAAAGCAGGAGAAGACCAGAGAGGATCTGGACCAAAGATAAGACACAAATGACTGTGGAGCCCGATCCAAATGCCCGGAGTGACTGAAGTGGAGCCCTTTTATAGGGTAGACACAGGAAACAAAGACCAGCTGGATTCCGGTGGGGCCAGGAGCATTTCCTGCTCTGGCCCTTTCAATACATTGAAGAGGTGCACACCGGCGTTTAGAGGAGAGCCCTGGAGGAAGGCAAGACGCCCTGGACAGCGGCGTCTTCCTGCGCAGGGGCAGAGGAAAAGCAGGCAGGCTTTGGAGTGGCCTCCATGCCGCGGGATGACATCAGGGCGGCAGTGGCTTCCCTTGCCATTCGAAGAAGACCTCGGCAGTTGCTCCAGGTCGCAAGGCAGGTCGGTGGCAGCTCTAGGCCACAGAGAGAAGCGAGTGGGCGTGGCGTCCAGGCCATTTGCGGATGATGTCAGCCTGCCGCAGAGGGTCCTGGCATCAAAAGCAGTGGCACTCAGCTATGAAGAGTAGTAAAGTTTGCAGCTTCCCTGCCACAAGGCAGGAGATCCTGGCGGCGGTTCCTGCCATTTACAGAGGAGTCGGCAGCAGGGCTCAGCGGCGGCAACTTGAAATGAGGTGAGAGGCCTGCTTGCAGAGAGTAGCTCTGCGGGCAGGAATGATAACACTTCTTACCCATCACAGACTCCTAATCTTCCCCATCTCGCATTTCCCCCATCCCTAGTCCTCTTTCCTTTTTACACTCCTCCTCCTTTCTCCTCACCCCATTAGTGTACTGATTTCTGTGTATTGGGCGTAGAAGAACCAATCTTAGATTGTTCTATAATTAACTTACAGGGTGTGTCAGTAATGGGAGGGGAGCCTGCCAAGGATACTGTGTCTCCCTGTTTACTCAGTTGCAGGTGGAGAGCACCTTGCACTATCGTCCACCTTGTCATAGGAGGAGTTTCCTGTGCACTACTCTGTGAAATCTCACTCAGGCTGTCTTCAGATTTAATTTAAGGGTATAATGGTCGATACCCAGTTGCACATGTCAGTATGACTAGATCTTGTGGAGCAGTTACTGTATTTTTGTCCTCAACTTTATCCTCATAAGGAGATGGAGGTGGAGGAGAAGTAGGTTTTTCATCAGGAATATGGGCAGGGTTTGAACTAATCCCTTGATGGTGCTCTCTTGTGACCATGAACATATTGAAATAATGCAAGTGGCATGTTAGAGATTTTCCTGTCTTCCTATTTTTTATGAACTGCAACAATTGTTGTAGCACCGGGGCTGAGAAACTACCGTTCTCCGGCCAACTCATAAATGCATCCTGATCTGCCCATACTACCCATTTCTTACAGTGCTTAGTAATAGGGATGTAAATCATTTTTCTGATTGAAAATATCGTACGATATTTTCAATCATCAGAATATTGTACAATATTTTCAAACTCGTCAGAAATTGGGGGCTCCCCGAAAGCGATAGGAAAACCCCTCGAAATTGAGTAATGGATGGCCGGCGCCATCTTTAAAAATGGTGCAGGCCATCCAGTGATCCTACCATGTGACAGGGGCCAGCCAATGGCACGGATACCCTGTCACATGGTAAGGGCAAAAGGCCATCAGCGCCATTTTTATTAGTGGCAGCTGATGGCCAGAGAGCGGGAGATTGCTCCCGGGACCCCCACTGGACCACCAGGTAATTTTAAAATGTTTTTGGGGGGGTCGGGAGGGTTGGGGAAGCTAAGGGAGCTGTTTTAAAGGGTCAGGGTGGGTTTTTTGTTTATCGGCTTGGGCGCAGCCAATAAAAAAAAACCCGATCGGGCCGCATGAAAAATATTCACGATGTGAATCAGAACCGATTCCGGTTCCGATTCACATCTCTACTTAGTAATGTTCTTTACCTCATGGGAGAACAATTCACAAACTAACACTAAGGGACTGGAGGTTCCCATCGCTTGTGATATAATATTAGCTTAGAAATAATTCTCAAAGAACAAGCAGTAAAATGAAACAATAAAAAACACGTTACTTTACTGAAATAACAAAAAAACAATTTTGTTACTCATGTGCGTCCGTGACCTCACGTGTACTCACTGTTCATTGCATAATCGTGCCCGTGGCCCCGTTAGGTTTTGCTGGTTGTTAGAGGTGTGAATCGTGTGATCGATCATCTTAACGATCAATTTTGGCTGAGGGGGGAGGTAAATCTTATCGTCGGGTTTTTTTCTTTTAAAAAATCATTAAAAATCGTAAATCGGGGGAGGGCGGGAAAACCGGCACACCAAAAAAACCCTAAAACCCACCCTGAACCTTTAAAAGAAATCCCCCACCCTCCCGAACCCCCCCAAAATGTTTTAAATTACCTGGGGTCCATTTCTATTAATGCAGCCGTGGCCTGAGAGTGGAAGATCACACCGGGACCCTTCCACTGGACCCCAGGTAATTTAAAACATTTTGGGGGGGTTCGGGAGGGTGGGGGATTTATTTTAAAGGGTCGGGGTGGGTTTTAGGGTTGTTTTAGTGTGCCGGTTTTCCCGCCCTCCCCCCTCCCCTGATTTACGATTTTTGACGATAAATCAGGGGAATTCCTATTGTATCGCGCCTCTGATTTTTGACGATTTAAAATATATCGGACGATATTTTAAATCGTCAAAAAACGATTCACATCCTTACTATTTAACGATACAATACAAATGCCCCTGACGATAAATCGGGGGCATTTGTATTGTATCTGCACTCTAACGATTTTGGACGATTTTAAAATTATCTGACGATAATTTTAATTGTTCAAAAACGATTCACATCCCTACTGGTCGTACCCGCGGTCCTGACCAGATCTGCTAGTCGTACTCGCGGTCCCGACTGGTCCTGCCGCGGTCGCCAGGTTATGTAGAGTTTTTTTCAACCCTTTACCATGCGCTGCAGCCACAAATAAAACTTCAATTTCAGTAACTACAAGAAAATTGTATTAATCAATCTATCAAACAATGTTTAGCTCTGTATTTCAAATGGAGAGACAGAAAGGAAACCTAAGGAAGGACAAGGTTTTGATTCCTTAAGGGAGCAAACAGAGCCAAAGGACAGAATATACTGTTCCTCTAGCAATGCTGTTGCACGTTCTTCTGAGTTTAAACATGTCTTTTTGTAGTCTGCTAAACTTGGCTCACATATACAGCACTTGGTCTTATCATGTAGGCTGCCCCCCCCCCCCCCCCTTCCCAGGGCACCTCACAGAATGATTATTCATTTCATATAATGTGTCTGTTCAGCATTTCTTTGTGTCCTTGTGATTTCTCCCTGGTACCTTCTTTTGCATCCCCACTCATTTTTCACACCCATCCTTGCAATTAAACATTCAGCCTTGTTTCTGCATATGCCCGCCATTAAGCATTCAATTGTTGGTCACCTTAAACAGAAAATATTATTCACCCACAAGGAAATGGACAAGCAGAATGCAGCGATCATACTTTCAAAACCTTCTTTTGCTCATATATCAATGAAGGCCAGGACAAGTGGGCCACTCTTTTAACCTGGGCTGCATTTTCTCATAACACTCATGTCAACGCAGCCACCAGATCTTCCCCTTTCCAGTTGGTCTATGGGAAACAACATCTGCCTGCTCTGCCACAACCTATGACAGTTCCTTTGTCAGTGGCTCAACCTTCTGCCCAGAAATTGCATGAAATATGGGAATGGACTAATCACCTGATTCAGAAAGCTGCTTCCAAGGCCAAGAAAACTGCAGATGTCCATAGAAGACTAGCACCTCATTTTAAGGTTGGAGAGAAAGTGTGGCTAGCACAAGGTATTTATGCTTGTGGGTCTTCTCCATGCATCTGGCTCCATGTTACATTAGACCTTTCTCCTTGCTCCAGCAACTGGGACCCATCATGTATCAATTAAAGTTACCACCTATACTGAAGATGCACAATGTATTTCACAAATTGCTACTCAAACCACTGGTGCTCTCATGCCCTCTAGGGCATCACCTGAACCTCAGGATACCACCATCAATGGAGATATAGTATACAAATTCAAAGAGGTCTTGGATTCCCACTATAGGAATAAGAGAATTGAATACCTAATTTCATGGAAGAACTACAGTCTGGAAGAAAATTCCTGGGAGTCAGCCTCCAACATCTTGGACCACAACATTTTGAGAGACTTCCATCAATGACACCCAAGGAAACCCAGATCCTCAGGGAGGGGGCTTAAGAGGGGGATACTGTTGTGTTCAGCAGTCCACGGGCTAACTCCACAAACTGCCACCCTCATCTCTCAGGCCAAGCCCCAGTCAAGGCAACACATCTTCATGGCAGGGTGCTGCTCCTCTTTGCAGCAACATGCCACCAGTGTGGCATGGCCAGATACCGCCTACTCCCTACCTTCTCACTCCTCCTTAGGTGTCCGCGTACCCTTCACTGCAGAACTTAGGCCTGCAGCAGAAAATTCCCTGCGGTGCGACCCAATGACCTCATATAGCCAGGCCTATAAAAGACCCTCCTGACTTCCACTTCTTTGCCTCAGCAACAGGTCTACCTACTCCTGAAGTAGTGTGTGTTGCTCCAGCATCCTTGTCTTCAATTCTTCAGTTCCAGTGTCCTTGTTATCACTTCTTCAGCTCCAGTGTCCTCATCTTTAGTTCTTCAGTTTCTCCTTTGCTGCCTACCTGTTCCTCTCCATGCCTTTCTGCCCTGCCAATCCATCCCTCCTTTCCATCGGACAGATACCCAATTTTGACCTCATGCTGATCTTGCATATGCTTGACCGCTGTCTGTCACTGACTTGCCTCCAGATTCATTGGACCTCCATCTGCTTTCCCAGCTACTCTATGATAACCTTGTATACCATCAGCAGAGGCCCCTCCTAAGACACGCAGGCCCCGGCACCAAACAGCTCAACACAAGGAGAATGAGGGCTGGTGTAAAAAAAACTCCAGCTGGGCCTCTGCTTCATCTGGGTCCATTTGCCGATGGTGGAAACCTGCAGTGCTTCTCCCTGCAGGTTGCACCAATCTTGCCTTGGGCCAAGTGTTTCCGAACGCAACAGATGCTGTGATGAGAAGAACTTTATATTGAGAAATCAGTCCCCTGAAGAAGCTAAGCCAGTATGGCGAAATGAGGATCCCTTGTCGGAGAGTTGTTGCAAGAGAGGGGAGTAAACTACATATGAAGAATAAAACAGCATTTTATTTCTAGGAATTCTGAGTAATATCTGTTTCATAATGATATTTTATAACTATGTGTGTGTAATGGTTATGTGTGTTTTGGCAGTTTTGTGTTGGGTTATGTTATGTTAGGGTAATGTTGAACATATGACAAAAAATCATTCATTACTAATCAATAATGCTTGTATGAATTGTGCAATAAAAGTGGATCATCATAATACCCATAAAGCAGGGAGATGTGTTTTCTCTCCTCAGCTTTTGCCTAATGGGTCATATTTAATCATGGATCCACCATATATCCATCCAATATCTTGTTTTTCAAAACTATTTTTATAATATTTTTTCTTTTGCAACTAAAAGGCAGTTTAATATAGCAAGTTAATTTCCTTTAGACATTGTAACCAGTCATGATGGAACTTCAGTGTGAAAACCCGACAGCACTATGTTTCAAAAAACTTCATCAGGGGTTTGCACATTTTTTCTTTTGGCCTGAATATCTGCAAAAGTTCAAAAAGACAGAAACAAGAGGTAAGATAAAAGATATAGCACATTCATACAACAACAAATGTAATGATCAGCAACTATACATTTTCTTTGGTAAACTTCAACACTGACCCGTCAGCGATGTCTTTCAACAGTACTGATAATGTGTAATGACTTCCATTTTAAAAGAAGGAATTCTCCGTCAGTGTCTGTCGTAGATCAGTACTGACGTACACCAATGTGAAATGACAAACAGCTGAGAGAAAATGTGTTTTTTTTTTACAATCAGCTGTCACAGTTCTGGTAATATTGTTATATATTTGGTGATATTTGATGATTTAAAATTTGCATCAAAAGATTTATGAATAAAAATGTTTTTATAAACTGGTCTACATTTGAAAAAATGTTTTCTGCTGACCTAATTATTTTTGCTGATTTTACCCAAATGAAAGGCACTGATTCCAAATATGAAGTAAAACAATTTGCAATACGTCAAATGTTTTCACAAATGAGAAATGTTTGATTAAATATTATAAAGTCAAATCTCAAGGATAATAAGAAGTTCTGAAGAAGTGATAGCACGTAATATATTTGTTTCATTCAAAAAACGAGTCTATCGTTTAACCAAGAGAGCAATGGCTGCTCTAGAATAGTTATGATCAAGGTTGTTTCGCTGTAAACACCAGTTGAAGTCTGACATCATGTTTGTGTTCCATCTGCCTTGATATCTATGTTCCATCGTCTTGTTGTCTTGGTGGAAGCATTCTCCTTGTTCTTCGCTCATAGCTCCAAGATTTGAGGGGAAGTAGTTTAGGTGGCTATCAAGGAAATGCAATTTGACACTCATGTTTGCTCACAGTCTTTGAAAAGCAATCAACACATTTTGAACTAAAAGATTATAATTTTCGGCCCTGAAGTTGCCAAGAAAGTCTATAATCACATCAGAAACAGCAGACCAAGCATCCTTTTCTATAGTTTTCATGGTATTGAGGAATTCTCTTTTATTAGAAGCCTAATTTGCGGGCCATCAAATATGCCAGCTTTCAACTTCTCATGTGAAAGAGCAGGAAATTTGGTACACAGGTATTTGAAACACTCACCATCTTGATCCAAAGCCCTAACAAACTGTTTCATGAGTCCCAATTTTATTTGCAATGGGGGGAGCAACACTTTCTGAGGATTAACAAATGTTTCATTCTTAATATTCTTTTCTAGGGATGTGCAGAGGGACACCCTACGTTGCATTCGTGATTCGGATTTGTCGGGGAGCAGATACATTGCATTCAGCCGTATGGCACCCCGATGCATTAATACGGAGATTTCTATTCGTGTGCCAGCTAAAATTAAAATTAACTACAACCCCCCACCTTCCTGACCCCCCCCCCCCAAGACTTACCAAAACTCCCTGGTGGTCCAGCGGGGAGTCCGGGAGCCATCCCCTGCACTCTCACACCCTCGGTGCCGGTTTCATCATGGTGCCGATAGCCTTTGCCACAGGGGCTACCGGTGCCATTGGTCAGCCCCTGTCACATGGTCATAGGTGCCATCTTGTGCTCCTACCATGTGACAGGGGCTGACCAATGGCAGCAATAGCCCCTGTGACATAATATGGGCAAAGGCTTTCGGCACCATTTTGAGTACTGGCATCGGACGGTCGGAGTGCAGGAGGTCACTCCGGGACCCCCAGGGACTTTTGGCCAGCTTGGGGGGGGGGGCTCCTGACACCCCCACAAGACTTGCCAAAAGTCCAGCAGGGGTCCTGGAGCGACCTCCTGCATGCCAGCACTCAAAATGGCACCAATTGCCTTCACTATGTCACAGGTTCTGTCAGTTGGCCCCATTATATATCATGGTTCATGATGTTTTGTGAGAGAGAGAGAGAGAGAGAGAGAGAGAGAGAGAGAGAGAACCTTGCTATAGTGTCTCCTCCCTAGACAGGTATTTGTATCCCTATGGGAGGCCCACCTAGTAACTCGAGGTGGGGATTAGGTATGAGTGTAGGGGGTTGGGGGCCACTTTCACATTCAACGTGAGACGTACGAACAGAATAGTGGTCTCTTGTGAATATTTGATGGCCTTCGGAGTGAGGAAACTCACTCCAAGATGAGATTTGGACAATGTTCTCTCCACCTAGCTTGTTGTTGCCCAGGTAGAGTGTCCATCAAGCTAGGTGGAGAGAACATTGCCCAAATCTCATCTTGGAGTGAGTTTCCTCACTCCGAAGGCCAGCAATTCTTCACAAGAGACCACTGTTCTGTTCGTACGTCTCATGTAGAATGTGAAAGTGGCCCCCAACCCCCTACACTCATACCTAATCCCCACCTCGAGTTACTAGGTGGGCCTCCCATAGGGATACAAATACCTGTCTAGGGAGGAGACACTATAGCAAGGTGCGCTCTCTCTCTCTCTCTCTCTCTCTCTCTCTCTCTCTCTCTCTCTCTCTCTCTCTCTCTCTCTCTCTCTCTCTCTCTCTTTCCCTCTCCCTCTCCCCATTGTGAACCATGATATATACTGGGGCTGACTGTCAGAAACTGTGACATAGTGAAGGCAATTGGTGCCATTTTGAGTACTGGCATCAGACTGCCGATGTGCAGGAGGTCACATCCGGGCCCCTGCAGGACCTTTGGCAAGTCTTGTGGGGGTCAGGAGGCCCCCCCAAATTGGCCAAAAGTCCCTGGGGGTCCCAGAGTGACCTCCTGCACTCCGGCCATCCGATGCCAGTACTCAAAATGGTGCTGATAGCCTTTGCCCATATTATGTCACAGGGCTACCAGTGCCATTGGTTAGCCCCTGTCACATGGTAGGAGCACAGGATGGTGCTGATGGCCATGTGACAGGGGCTGACCAATGGCACCAGTAGCCCCTGTGACAAAGGCTATCGGCGCCATGATGAAACCGGCACCGAGGGTGTGAGTACAGGGAATGGCTCCCGGACCCCCCGTTGGACCACCAGGGAGTTTTGGTAAGTCTTGGAGGGGTTCAGGAGGGTGGGGGGATTGTTTAAATTTTTATTTAGGTGGCCGTATAATTCAGAGAAGATTTGTGTATTCGTGGGGAATCGTGATACGTTTTGCTTCCCCACGAATACTACGAATAGTGCAATATACGTTGCGGATCGCCAATACAGCGAAAATGAATGCACACCCCTATTCTTTTCACCGATCTTAAATTTCTCTCTAGCGGGCCATTGTTTCCTTGTATAATGTTCTGCCGTTGCTCGGCTATCCCAAAAGGCACAAGAAGCAAGGGAATTTTGTGTTACCGCTTTGTTGTCCTAGAAGCATCGATATAACCTTCAGCTTGCCACATAAAATCCAGCAATGATTATTATATTTGATTTTTTGGAGAATGGTTCTCATGGATTCATAAGTTGCGCATTAATTATCTTTTTGCATATTCAGCTTATCTAAATAATAATGTTACGTTATTGCTAAAAGAGTTTGAGTAGACAGCGTTTTGAGGAAAAACCGGATGTGACTGGAGGAAACGGATGTGATTTTTTTGATTCAGCACACTAAAATACATAAAGATCACATTATATTGTAGTCAGCAAAATTGATGTAGACCAGTGCAATTGTTAAATCCGAAAATAATTTAGTTTAAGTTTATTGAATAATAAGCTTGTATCCTGATAAACTTGAGTCTCTCTTTTGTGTATTAGATATCGCTTATAGGTTTGAGAGATTTATTGGCACCTTCAGTTGTATCATACCATGTATCTCATATGCGTAACTGAGCATGATAGAGAAGTAAAGGTTGAAATTCAAATAAATGTATTGTTAGATCAGTAGAAAACAGAGATTGGACTAATATATGCATTATGACAGCATAAAATATTTTTTCAAAGGCAAATGCTGTGATCCCCAGTAGGAAAAGCAGCACTAGCCATTTAATAAGTATCTTTTATATGGCAAAATATACCTGTATTTATTTAACAATAAGTTCTTATACCTTTTAGACATATTTTATGATAAGACTAAAAGAAGTAAATGTCTTTCTAGTTTTCCTATTTCTTTTACATTATTGCTCGTCCAGGTTTTTATTTTGTTTTTTTCTCTAATATGTTGGTCTCATAAGGCACTGGCAATGATTTACTTTAGTTATTTTTGTTGTATTAGTATATTTTCTGATGTTATGTGCATTTTCTTTACTATATCATTACATAGATAATAAAAGAGAAGGAACTTTGTTGCTGCTAGCTTTTCTAATTTTCCTAAAGTACAATAAAGCTATATAATTGTCAAAATCAGTCTTACAGGAATTATTGGGAGCTACATAGCTGCAGCAGTGATTTCCTATCCTCCCTTACTGCAGTCTCAAGCAAAAGTAATATGTGTGTATGAGATCTTCTGGAGGTGAATAAAAGGTGCATATGTATTTTGATAAATCATCTTTAATGTGAATGGAGTATCTAGGTTAACTCCTCCAGCATGGTTCAAATATATTTTCAGTCTATGCTAAATATTTTTTTTTTAAAAACTTCCCCAAAATAACGTCTGTCTCAATTGCTATTCAGATTTTCTTTTTCTGTTTATCCCTATAGAAATTGTGTGAATTGAGCTCAGTAAATGTGATGGCTAATGTCACAAAGTAACATATATTGAAGTAGTCATACAATATATCAAGAAAATCAAAGTAGTCTATTGACTTTGTTAACCCTGTTAAAGGATTAACTTTTATATAACATACACATAAAAGACCCCTTAATAAGATCACACAAGAAAAAAAAAATCCTTTGTCCAAAAATACTACAATCAGCTCCTTAAGCTCCTAGTTTTTAGAAATAGTAATACTACAAGGTGCCCTTATCAGAAGAAAGGTCTTTGTCCATGAAATAAAAAACAGAAACTATTTTTCTGTTTTGTGCTATTTATTTTCTTTACTGCAGAGTAGTTTCAATCTTCTGTAACATACTATCAAAACAAAAAAATTAGAGGGAATTTGTATCTGGCAGGTTGGAATAGTCTGTGGATTTTCTATCATAGTTGCATCAGGAAATGCAATAGAAATTGGTCACAAAATTGTCTTATTTTAACTTCTTGCTTTTCCCATTGATGGGAAACCAAATATCCTAGTGGGTGTTAAAACAGCTTGAACTGGGTACCATTTCTCTGTGACCCAAGGGCTGACATGGACTTTAAGGAGTTTAGCAACTTGATATCTAACATCTCTTCCAAGACTTGTTTCTTTATTTACTAGAAATAAACTTGGCTTCTCCAATTTTAAAGTACAGGGATCTTTTCTTATTTTGCATATATAAAGACTTCATAATAAACATTGCAGAAATTAACATTTCACTGAAATAGCTAATATGATAGATAAAAGGACCCTGGTGTAATATATTTTCTCATCAGGTATCATAGAACAGAGATGTGCACTCATTTGAAATGAATAGGTAAAATGCAATGAATGAGATGATTTTTGTTTCATTCATGGTCCTCTGAAATGAATGGAGGGTGCCAATGGCTAGAAATAAAAGCATAGATATTCAAAAGCCATTTAGATGTTATCCATCTAAATTGCTTAGCCATGATATTTGGTGACTTATCTGGCTAAATTCTAGCCGGATAGCTCTTTATCTGGCTAGAATTTAGCTAGATATGTCAGGGGCATTCCTGGGATGGTCAGTAGGCATTCCGTGAAGGAGTGAAGTTAGCCAGTTAGCCAATATTCAGAGTTAGGCAGGTCTAAAGTTAACTGGATATATCTATCTAGATAACTTTTAAGATAACCAGGTATATTCTGTGGTCCTGCCACACTGCTGAATATTCCAGTTAAGTTAGCTGGATAGGTGTATCCAGCTAACTTAACTAGCCACTCAGCAGCTGAATATGCACCCTAGAACTTTTATCTTCATTTGTGTATGTTTTCCTTTTGAGTCTATGGCATATATAAAGGTATAGCAATAAGGCTAGAAATAATAACAACCAAGCAATGCCTGTGATGTAGTAGAGTGAATGGAGTTGAAACAGGAGAATTAGGCAGGTAGACAGGATGGAAGACAGATCAAAGAGAAGGAAGAACCTGAATCAAGTGACACTGACATCCTTCTACTGACAGGTTTGAGCATGTGCAAAGAAACTCCATTTTCTCTGTTGGATTTCACAAGGAAAGGTAATCTTTTTGGAAGCTATGTTAATGTAAAAGAAAAGATGTAAAAAAGAAGGATTTTGGCATTGGTAAAGTAACCAATTACTGGGGGAAGTAACCAAACTCACAGAACCATTCTGAAACTATCTCCTTCTTTGTTTTAGAGAAGGCCATGCACCCTATAGTACTGGGACTACTGTGGCTGCAGCAGCATATGCCGCAGTTCAATTGGGCTACACTGGAGCTGTCATGATGGGACCCAGACTGTCACGGTAAATGCCTGATGGAGGTCGCTCTTATATCCTGCAGCCAACTACCCCAGTAATGCCAGGGTTACCGCCTCAATATGCATCTTTCCAAGATGTTTTTTCAAAAGAAGCTACGGACATACTACCGCCTCACAGACCTTATGACTGCGCTATTAATCTGAAGCCTAACACTGAGCCACCCAAGGGATGGGTGTACCTCTTCTCCGTGGCTGAGAATAAAGCCATATCCAAATATATTCAGGAAAACCTCCAAAAGGGCTTCATAAGACCCTCCAAGTCTCCTGCTGGCGCAGGTTTCTTCTTTGTGGGGAAGAAGGATGGAACGTTGCATCCATGTATAGATTACAGGGGTCTCAATGAAATAACAGTGAAAGATCGCTATACCCTGCCTCTGATCTTAGAGCTATTCGACAGACCACAGGGAGCCAAAATATTCTCCAAGCTTGATCTGAAAGGATCCTACAACTTACTTCGCATTCGCGCTGGCGATGAGTGGAAAACGGCCTTCAACAACCGGGATGGTCACTTTGAATATTTAGTGATGCCCTTCGGCCTGTGCAATGCCCTGGCTGTCTTTCAAAATTTAATGAACGATATTTTCTGGGAATTCCTACCTAGATGACATCTTGATATTCTCTCAAGACATGACCACCCACTGTTACGCTTGGGCTCCGGTCAGGAGTCGTGAACACCACCCAGCAGGGTGGCTCCAGGTGGAGAGAGACGGGGAGCTAGAAACAGTGTCAGGTTCCAGGCTGGGTCAGGGCAGGCAGCGAGTATCAGAGTCTGGGTTCAGGCTGGGTCAGGGCAGGCGGCAAGTAGCAGTGTCTAAGTACAGGCTGGGTCAGGGCAGGCGGCAAGTCAGTGTCTAAGTACAGGCTGGGTCAGGGCAGGCGGCAGTCAGCAGTGTCTGGGTCCAGGCTGGGTCAGGGCAGGCGGCAGTCAGCAGTGTCTGGGTCCAGGCTGGGTCAGGGCAGGCGGCAGTCAGCAGTGTCTGGGTCCAGGCTGGGTCAGGGCACAGTAAGCAGGGCAAGGCAGGTCAGAAGGCCCGTAGGCCACACACACACACACAGAAGGCCCGTAGGCCACACACCAATAGCGGGGCAAGGCAGGTCAGAAGGCCCGTAGGCCACACACACACAGAAGGCCCGTAGGCCACACACCATAAGCGGAGAAAGGCAGGTCAGAAGGCCCGTAGGCCACACACACACAGAAGGCCCGTAGGCCACACACCATAAGCGGAGCAAGACAGGTCAGAAGGCCCGTAGGCCACACACACACAGAAGGCCCGTAGGCCACACACCATAAGCGGAGCAAGGCAGGTCAGAAGGCCCGTAGGCCACACACACACAGAAGGCACGTAGGCCACACACCATAAGCGGAGCAAGACAGGTCAGAAGGCCCGTAGGCCACACACACACAGAAGGCCCGTAGGCCACACACCATAAGCGGAGCAAGACAGGTCAGAAGGCCCGTAGGCCACACACACACAGAAGGCCCGTAGGCCACACACCATAAGCGGAGCAAGACAGGTCAGAAGGCCCATAGGCCACACACACCCAGGAGGCCCGTAGGCCAGGTATGGAAATCAAGGAAGAAGGCCCAAAGGCCGCGCAAGGCAAGGCAAGGAAAGGCCCGAAGGCCACGCAAGGCAAGGCAAGGATAGGCCCGAAGGCCGCGCAAGGCAAGGAAAGGCCCGAAGGCCACGCAAGGCAAGGCAAAGATAGGACCGAAGGCCGCGCAAGGCAAGGAAAGGCCCGAAGGCCACGCAAGGCAGGCTAGAGCAGGGAGCCCAGGTGAGCTCGATGCCGAAGCACCGAGGCAACTGTCAGGCAGGGTTATAAGGGCACACCCAGAGCATAGAGTGGACATAGGAGATGGACTGGGCCTGTCAGGAAAGCCAGCACTAGAGGGACCCCTGGTGGTGAGGCGGTAGCACAGCAGCCACAGCCGTAACACCCACTTTGAGGATGTAAAAAGAGTATTGCAAAGACTCCGTGAGAATCATCTATACGCCAAGCTATCCAAGTGTGAATTCCACAAGGAATCAGTGCCTTTCTTGGGCTACATCGTTTCCAACCAAGGCTTTCAAATGGATCCACAAAAGCTGGAGAGCATTAAGAAATGGGCACAACCTACCAGTCTAAAGGCTCTCAGATGTTTCTTAGGTTTCACCAACTATTATAGGACTTTCATCAAGAACTACTCCTCACTTACAGTTCCGCTTACAGCTATGACAAAGAAAGGTGCCAATGTTGCAAATTGCTCTCCGGAGGCAATAGCGGCTTTCCAGAAACTAAAAGTTGCCTTTTTGAGCAAGCCGTGTCTCCGACACCCGGATCCCACCAAGCCCTTCATCGCTGAAGTCAATGCCTCAGACGTTGGAGTAGGGGCCATACTAAGCAAGGTCAGTGATTCAAAGGCTTTACAACCATGCTCATTCTTCTCCCATCATTTCTCTCCAGAAGAGAAAAATTACGAAATAGGAGATAAAGAGCTCCTGGCTATAAAGATGGCATTCGCAGAATGGTGCCCTTGGCTTGAAGGAGCGCAACATCAAGTCACTGTCTTTACAGACCATAAGAATCTGAAGTACCTCCGCCATGCACAGCACCTAAAACATAGACAAGTGAGATGGTTTCTGTTTTTCAACAGATTCAACTTTGTGCTAAAATATCAACCTGGAGATAAGAATATCAGAGCAGATGCTCTATCTCGCTCATTCCTCTCAGAGGACATTCCAGAGGAACCGCAACACATCATTGACCCAGAAAGGGTTATTTTGGCAGCTACTCACACAGTACCTGCAGGAAAAACCATCATACCCAAGAACCTCAGAAAGAAGTTGTTAGCCTGGGCTCACAACTCTAAACTGGCAGGACACCCTGGCCAACGCAGAACTCTGTGTAAGCTACAAAACATTTATTGGTGGCCCACCATGAAGGAATACACATTCTCCTATGTTGCTTCCTGTGCAAATTGTGGAAGACAGAAGATGCCACCCGGTCATCCTTGGGGCCTACTCCAACCCTTGCCAGTACCAGTCGAACCATGGACACACATCGCCACAGATTTTGTGATAGATTTACCACTTTCAGGAGGAACCAACACGATTTGGGTAGCTGTACATCGGTTCTCAAAGATGGCTCACTTTGTGGCTCTTCCTGGCTTACCCACCACCATGGAGCTCGCCAAGCTCTTCATCACGCACATCTTCCGCCTACACGGCATGCCTAAGCACATAGTCTCTGATCAAGGAGCCCAATTCACAGCTAAGTTCTGGAAGGCACTATGTAAGAAGTTTGATATTTCTCTTGACTTCACCTCAGCATACCATCCACAATCCAATGGGCAAACAGAAAGAATAAACAGGACACTCAAGCAGTTCATTCGTGCCTATGTGAACACTCGCCAGAATGATTGGAGTGAACTGTTTCCCTGGGCTGAATTTGCCATCAATTCTCATCCAGCAACATCCACTGGATCAACACATTTGAAGTGGTTTACGGACGACTACCACTGCCACCACTGCCACTTCCATTATCAGTGTCATCCCCGGCAGCTCTATCTACTGCCAAAGATATTCAACAACTCAGGACTCAGACAAAAGAAATGCTTCTTAAAGCAGGACTTCGAGCTAAAAAAGGATACGATGTTCACCACTGCAAAGCTCCAGATTTCAAGCCTGGTGACAAAGTCTGGCTATCCACTAAGCACTTAAGACTTAAACTACCTTCAGCTCACTTCGCTCCTTGCTTCGTTGGACCATTTCCCATCCTCTGACGATTAGGCAATCTCACCTATAGTCTGAAATTACCATCTACATTGAAGATCCACAATGTGTTCCATGTCTCACTATTGAAGCCATTGATTCTTAGTGAGTTCTCCAACAAGACATCAGAAGCTACTCCTATAGATGCAGAAGAAGACATCGAATACAAGGTAGATGCTATTCTTGATGTGAGAAAAGGAGGCAGAGTATGGGAATACCTCCTATCATGGGAGGGTTATGGACCTGAAGAAAACTCTTGACTCCTTTAGCTAATATACTGGATAAAGAGATGCTACAGGACTTCCATAGATTGCATCCTGAGAAACCAAGACCTGGTAGGAAACAGTGTGGACGCCCTTTGAAGAGGGGTACTGTTGCATCCGTCGGTGCTAGATGGCATCACCCCATTTTCCTCACCTTGTTCTTGGCTCCTCCCGATTACCTAGGAAAGATGGCTACCGCCACGTCTACAAGCCGACCTCTCCAGCGTCCTCGGAATGGCTATGGTGCAGCCTCCCACCATGCTCCTCCCAGGTACCTACTAGGGTGCGCACATCACCCACATCTTTATTCCAACCTTGGCGAGAACCATGGGGGCATTTCTCCCTTGCTGACGTCACGCCATCCGGGTATATAACCTATTCTAATTTGCTAGCTCATTGAGTTAGCAAGGACTCAAATCTGCTCCTGACTACGTTACTCTGCTGCTTCCGTGCTGCTGCTGGAAGCTCTCTCTCTGTCCTCCGGGGTAACTGCTAACCTGGGTACCCGCTCCTCGGGGGTTCTCTTCTTTATTTCAGGTGCCATACAGGGAACAGGTACTCTGTCCTCGAGGGCCTGCTCTTCCTGCCTCGTGCCTGCATTATCTTCTTCAACCTGATGGAATCGCATACCTACAGCAAACATCTAATGAGTACTCTAACTCTCAGTCTGTCTCATCCACAATACTACCTTGCTGGGAAACCTGCTTCATAACCTTCCTATACCAATGGGGTGAGAAGGGCTCCCTCTGCCGAGGACCCTGAGACTGCTACTACCAGACTGCCTCACTACTGCCACCTCTGGTGGTACTCTTCAAGCTGTATAATAAAGAACTAACTGTGTTTGTACGTTATGAGTCTAGCCTAGTACTGTGGCTCCTCACGTGGCTCCTCCTCGTGGGCATGGTCATCTGCCACAGTATCCAAGGATCCACCCAAACACCGCTTAACCATAACACCGGGTAACCCATTAGAGCTTAAAAGCTTCTTTGTGCTCTGAGCTTAATCATCGGTTACTTTGGAATATAAAGTCTCTTATTAAGCTAGAAATATGCTTAGCTTGAAAGCTAGTAAGATACTTAGTTTATAAAAGTTGACAGAGATGAAACTTCTCTATGATGAATGCTGCATTGTACTATTGCCGGGAGAAAGGTTCCTTTCAGGTACGCTCTTGTATCGCCCGTATAGGGTTTTTAAATAGACGTTGTGTTGTAAGGTCCCTTTTTGGTATTCCTTTTTGCTCACTGTCAAATCGCCCAACTCTGCAGGGTTTCAGAATATCCTCCTTCTTCAAGGATCCAGCAAGCTTGTTGATGCGAAGAACTTATGAACATGCCATAACTACGTATGTGCAATGTAAGTAATGTGTGGTTTCCTCTGTTGTAAATACATGAGAGACATAAACAGTAAACATAAAGTCATAGTCCTGTTTTTAAAGGTGCCCACAATATGGAACTAAGGATAATAGAAGATGTACGCATCTGAGAACGCTTACCAAGTGGTTGTCTGTGATCAGCGCTATTTGAAAATATGCTTCCTATCAAAGCAGGAGTTATGATAGCGTCTGACACAGTGCGGTGCATGCACTGCCATTTTATCTTGAAAAAGCCCGTGAAACAGCAGGGTGCCAGAAACGCGGCTGAATCGCCAGTGTGATTTAGCCAATGAGTATATTTTGATGAAATTGTATCAATTTGACTTCAAACCTAAATATAGAAAAGCTGATGCCTTTGTTACAGAATGGAATTGACTTGTTTGCAATATCAACAAAGAGAATCTGAAATGTGAAATCTAAAAAAGTACTACAGTGACAATGTGTGCCATTCAAACTTGTCATTAAGACCAGCTGGTTCTACTGTTTTAAGTTTAAATATCCAAAAATTCTCTTGAAGGTTAAGTTTTGCTTTGCGATCTCCACCTCTTTTAAATGCAGGAATGTGCTCTAAAATTGTCCACTGAAGGTCTGAGAAAAGGTGCCCTTTGAATATGCAAGGTGGAACAATTGATGTCTTTAAATCTTTTGTGTTAAGGCGACTTTGGTGTTCTATAAGTCTGGTTTTAATTTTCCTGGATGTACATCCAGCATATATTTTAGGGCAAGGACACCACAGTGCATAGATTACATGGTCCGTGTTACAATTTAGGCTTGTAGTCAAATTGATACAATTTCATTGAAATATATTCATTGGCTATATCACACCGGCGATTCAGCCATGTTTCTAGCACCCTGCTGTTTCGCGGGCTTTTTCAAGATAAAATGACAGTGCATGCACCGCACTGTGTCAGAAGCGATCATAGCTCCTGCTTTGACAGGAAGCATCTTTTCAAAGAGTGCTGATCACAGACAATCACTTGGTAAGCATTCTCAGATGCATACATCTTCTAGTATCCTTAGTTCCATATTGTGGGCACCTTTAAAAACAGGACTATGGCTTTATGTTTACTGTTTATGTCTCTCATTTATTTATAACAGAGGAAGCCACGCATTACTTTCATTGCACATACATAGTTATGCTATGCTCATAAGTTCTTCACATCAACAAGCTTGCTGGACCCCTGAAGAAGGAGGATATTCCGAAACCCTGCAGAGTCAGGCAATTTTACAGCGAGCAAAAGGGAATACCAGAAAGGGAGCTTACAACACGACATCTATTTAAAAACCCTATACGGGCGATACAAGAATGTACCTGAAAGGAACCTTTCTCCCGGCAATAGTACAATGCGGCATCCGTCACAGAGAAGTTTCATCTCTGTCAACTTTTATAAGCTAAGTATCTTACTAGCTTTCAAGCTAAGCATATTTCTAGCTTAATAAGAGACTTTATATTCAAAAGCAACCAATGATTAAGCTCAGAACATGAAGAAGCTTTTAAGCTCTAATGGGTTACCCGACTCATATCCAGGAACCCTGTGCAGTATGATGGTTGCTGGATAAACACAGTATTTTTGTCCATAAGTCCACCATCTAGTGAGAAATTTGTGCACATTTTTTGTAATTTAGTTTTTCTCACAGTTTTAGGTTCTTTTCATATAATATTGATGCACTGGGGCTTCACTTTTCTTGAGCTGTTCCCCATCATGATGGCTTTGCATCTACGGGGAGAAAACCTGGACAATACCTGGAAATGCTATTCAGCCAAGCATTTCCATGATTTCTAACAAGCTGCTTCAACGAACTCTTTTTACATCATCTCCGCTCTAATTATATAACCCCCCATCCCCCCTCCCTTTATTTTTTTTTCTCTCCCCCCTTTAAATCTTATTTTAGCCCACCCATCCTGACCCCCTCACCCCTACTCTACCCATTCCTATTCCACCCTGCTCATTATCAACTTTCGCTTCGAATTACTAATGCAGAAGTAAATTATCTTACACTACTGTTAACAATTTCTTATAAGACATCTGTACAATTAGGAATTAGGAATATTGAATAATACCATATTTTAGACATTGTTTTAAGGCCATTTATTTCTTCTTTTAAATGCTATTTAGAAAAGCTCAATCTAAAACATTAAGATTTAGACATATAAGACTTTGTTTTGTCATGTATTTTTTGCTCTTATGTTTAAATGTTATTCAAAAAAGTTATACAATATGTTACTCAAAAAGTTCATTGTTATATGTAATTGCCCACAAGCAAGCTTATTCAACTGTTCTCTGTAAACCGATTTGATTTACATACAATGTAAGAAGATCGGTATATAAAAACCATAAATAAATAAATAAATATAAATAAATGTTGTCTTTAAATCAGACTACAAAGCTATGGTAGATTTCATTAATAATTTGTATGTACATCCCTACTTTTTGGTGGACCTCTTGACAGACATGGTCTAATGCTGCCTATCTTATAATGCATTATTCCAGATCTCTTACATCCCTGGTATCAACAATAAAATTGTTCCTTTGCGAGGAGCACGTGACGTCCGCATCACGTGGTCCACCGCGGTTCCGCTCCCGGACCCCTCGTTGGACACAAACGGAACTTTTGGCCAGCTTGGGGAGGTCAGGAGGCCCCCCCAAGCTGGCCAACAGTTCCGTTTGTGTCCAACGAGGGGTCCGGGAGCGGAACCGCGGTGGACCACGTGACGGCCGCATCACTCCGACGTGACGCGGACGTCACGTGCTCCTCGCATTGGAATAGAGGAATGGCTTCCTGACTCCCCGCTGGACCACCAGGGAATTTTGGTAAGTCTTGGGGGGGGGATTAAGGAGGGTGAGGGGTTTAAATTTTTATTTAGGGAACCGGTGCACGTATGGACATAGACTCAACTTATGGAATTCTCCATATGTCCATATTGACCGAAATTGACCCCCCTTTTCGACTTATGGACTTATGAACATAAACTTTTTGTCTGCACATCCCTAGTGAACATAATGCAAAGTTTGCCTGGGGTTGTGTTGAGTCTGTCGCTGTCCGATGTCTCTGCTCCGCCCACATTACCTTGTTGGTGAATCCCTCTGGAGTTGATGGAAGGCTAGCTGCTGCAGCGTTTCCAGGCCTTCCTTCTCTGGCGTTCCCAGGACCGGCACGATGCTGCAAGCCGCCATGTTGACCAGATGCCTAAGGGCGCATGCACGTGCGCGGCCCGACTGATGTACCGGCGTTGGCGCATACCTCAGGGGCATCCCCCTGAGATGATGTCATCAGCTCCAGATATTTAAGGTCTCAGTTTTCGCTAACAAGATGAGTTAGCAAGGGATAGGTTTACCTAGCTTCCTCCAGGTCGCTGCGGATGGGATTCGCTCTTCGCAAACCTAGCTACTCTGCCTCCCCAGACTTCACTAGAGGTACCCGCTCCTCGGGAGCCTCGCTCTCTCTTTTTCTTTTCAGGTCGCAGTCCGGAACCGGTACTCGCTCCTCAAAGGCCCATGTCCTGGACCAGCTCCTGAATACCACTTCTGCTAGGAAGTTATCGCTGCTTACAACATTAGTGAGTTTCCATCTATCTCTCAGAGCTTTCCCTGGGACCAGGTACTCGCTCCTCGAGGGCCTACTGCATTCCAACTCCTGGGCTGCACTCACACCTTCACTGCTGGTTTCAAAATGGCACCGATAGCCTTTGACCTACTATGTCATAGGGGCTACTGGTGCCATTGGTCAGCCCCTGTCACATGGCCATCGGCACCATCTTGTGCTCCTACCATGTGACAGGGGCTGACCAATGGCACCAGTAGCCCCTGTGACATAGTAAGGGCAAAGGCTATCGGTGCCATTTTGATTACTAGCAGCCGACGGGGGTCCGGGGGTGACCTCCTGCACTCCGGCCATCAGATGCCAGTATTCAAAATGGTGCTGACGGTCAGCCCCCTGTGACATAGTGAGGGCAAAGGTGATCAGCGCCATTTTGAATACTGGCATCTGACGGCCGGAGTGCAGGAGGTTGCTACTGGACCCCCGCTGGACTTTTGGCAAGTCTTGTGGGGGTCAAGAGGGTCCCCCAAGACTTGACAAAAGTCCCTGGTGGTCCAGCGGGGGTCCAGGAGCGATCTTCTGCACTCATGCCGTCGGCTGCTAGTAATCAAAATGGCACCGATAGCCTTTGCCCTTACTATGTCACAGGGGCTACTGGTGCCATTGGTCAGCCCCTGTCACATGGTAGGAGTACAAGATGGCGCCGATGGCCATGTGACAGGGGCTGACCAATGGCACCAGTAGCCCCTATGACATAGTAGGTCAAAGGCTATCGGTGCCATTTTGAAACCGGCAGTGAAGGTGTGAGTGCAGGGGATGGCTCCCGGACCCCCCGCTGGACCACCAGGAAGTTTTGATAAGTCTTGGGGGGGGGGTCAGGAGGGTGGGGTGTTTGTTTAAATTGGGTCCTTTAGGCAGCCAAATTATTCGGTGGATTTGGTGTATTCGTGGGGAATCACGATACGTTTTGCTTCCCCACGAATACAACGAATAGGGCCCTATACGTTGCGGATGAGAAATGCGTTAGAAACGAATGCACACCACTACTATGGTGTGAGTGTTATCATCAAGGACTTGTTACAGAACTCTGCATATCCTACCTACTCACTTTCTTAGTTTCTCTACAGCTCAGCTACCTTGGGATCGCTGTTCCAGTACCTGAGGGACTACAGCCCAGCCGGGCGCTTCCAGTTCACTACTGCCATCTCTGATGGTTTAATATATTGTCTAATAAAAGAACGAGTGTGTGTCTGTCTCCTACACTAAGCCTGACCACTGGTACCTCTCGGGATCTCCCCCGTGGGCGTGGTCATCTGCCACTGGTCCAAGGATCTACCCCAACTATTCTAAATAATAACAGATTGCTATCTCCAGCAACTCCATTAATAACAGACTGCTACTCTCAGCTTTATCAACAAAGCTTTAATAACAGGTTGAGGGGTCTAGTTATCTTCTGCTCTGATTATAGGGTTGGGAACATCTCACCCTCCTGCATAAGTAAACAGGTGTTTGTTAAAAAAACAGGAAGGGTTTGGTTGATGAACCATTCCTGGCTCTAATAGCTGGATGTCACCACCCTACCTAGAAACTGCAAATGTTGCCATTACCAATTAATCAAAAGAAGGCTGCATCATACCTCATTCTTAGGCAGCTCACACAGTGCAACAGTGGCAAACAATTCAATTAGAATTGAAAGGGCCCACATGAGATAGGTTGACTAATAATTGCATAAATAAAGAGAAGCTGTGGTCATGATCTATCCAACTGCAAACTTCTACATTGTTATTGCATGGTGTTTGGATTTTTTTTCTTTTGAGGAGTGGGGTGGCTGTTTTGGGAGCCCTCACCCTGGGGTGCATGTGCAGCTGGACAGGGTTATGTAATCCACATATGGATTTGCTTATTTTATGTTTATATTATGTATGAGGTCGAATGTAAACCGTTTGATCAATTTTTAATTGAAAAGGCGGTCTATAAAAAAATTGTAAAATAAATAAATAAATATGTTATTTTCCTTTCCTGACCCAACCACCTCCCAGGCCCACCTACATTTTACACAGCTAAAGGTACATATATTCTTGAGCCGCACATATTTTTAGCCAGGTAAGAGCTAGTAGGGGTGTGCATTCGGATTGACCGCATTAGTAAAACGCAACTCATATTTTTTTTTTACTTAAAAAATTGATTCGACATAAACGATCGGATTTCCCACATATCGAACATAGATATGTTCGATATGTGGGAAATCGCGATTGTTGAGCCAAAATAAAAATATAAACCCCCTCACCCTCCTTAATCCCCCCCCCCCCCGACTTACCACAACTCCCTGGTGATGGAGCGAGGAGTGAGGACGCCATTTCTGCAATCCTTGGCGAGAAGCATGTGACGTCGGCGGCACGTCGAGTGACGCCGGCGTCACGTGATTCCCGGCTCGTTCGCGCCGGACGGCTCGTTCGGCCCAAAAAGAACTTTTGGCCAGCTTGAGGGGGTCAGGAGGCCCCCCCAAGCTGGCCAAAAGTTCTTTTTGGGCCGAACGAGCCGTCCGGCGCGAACTCGCCGGGAATCACGTGACGTCGCGTCTCAGTGACGCGGCGCCACGTGATTCCCGGCGAGTTCGCACCGGACGGCTCGTTCGGCCCAAAAAGAACTTTTGGCCAGCTTGGGGGGGGGGTCAGGAGGCCCCCCCAAGCTGGCCAAAAGTTCTTTTTGGGCCGAACGAGCCGTCCGGCGCGAACTCGCCGGGAATCACGTGACGTCGCGTCTGAGTGACGCGGCGCCACGTGATTCCCGGCTCGTTCGCGCCGGACGGCTCGTTCGGCCCAAAAAGAACTTTTGGCCAGCTTGGGGGGGTCAGGAGGCCCCCCCAAGCTGGCCAAAAGTTCTTTTTGGGCCGAACGAGCCGTCCGGCGCGAACTCGCCGGGAATCACGTGACGTCGCGTCTGAGTGATGCGGCGCCACGTGATTCCCGGCTCGTTCGCGCCGGACGGCTCGTTCGGCCCAAAAAGAACTTTTGGCCAGCTTGGGGGGGTCAGGAGGCCCCCCCAAGCTGGCCAAAAGTTCTTTTTGGGCCGAACGAGCCGTCCGGCGCGAACTCGCCGGGAATCACGTGACGTCGCGTCTGAGTGACGCGGCGCCACGTGATTCCCGGCTCGTTCGCGCCGGACGGCTCGTTCGGCCCAAAAAGAACTTTTGGCCAGCTTGGGGGGGTCAGGAGGCCCCCCCAAGCTGGCCAAAAGTTCTTTTTGGGCCGAACGAGCCGTCCGGCGCGAACTCGCCGGGAATCACGTGACGCCGCGTCACTCGACGTGCCACCGACGTCACATGCTTCTCGCCAAGGATTGCAGAAATGACGTCCTCACTCCTCGCTCGATCACCAGGGAGTTGTGGTAAGTCTGGGGGGGGGATTAAGGAGGGTGAGGGGGTTTAAATTTTTTTTTTGCACATATGTACATATACCCAACTCATTGGATTTTTTTTATGTCCATATTGGCCGCAAGTGGGACCCCCTTTCGGACATAAAAAATATGAACATAAAATTTTGCTCTGCACATCCCTAAGAGCTAGGCAATTTTCAGCCTGTCAGTTTACTTGCGGAAATTAGTTTCTGAAAATTGCCCTCCCCATTTATTTCAAAGTAGCTCAAAAATTTGACTATTGCCCAAAATATTTTAAGCAGGTTTTGAAACAAAACAAATGTACCCAAAACATAACTTATGCACAAAGCAAAAATATACCGTAAGCATAAAAACTCCGAGTTCTAAAAGATGTGCTAATAACACTTCATCTTTATCCAATTCTTAAATCTGGCCCTTAGATTGTTAGGCTTGGAAATAACTCTCTCAGCAGTCTTTGTAATTATTCTACAATGTCATGATACTAGTTTTAATTTATTCTAATAAGTATGTGCAATTAAATGTTTCTGTATGCCATCAGTTACTTTTGCTTCTTGCCCTCTTGAGCCCTGTATAAAGCAAATTAAATGTCGCAACAACATTGGTTTTATCACTGAGTAGGTAATGTTAATAAACATATAAATAACCACATAGGACATTTTTGGAAAATGAATGCTAATAGAAGCCACATGAGAAATTATGGCTGTCAAGCTATTATACATACATGTGACAGCAGATTATACAATCACAATTAAAATGATCAGCTTTTTTCCAGTGAAATTTTTTTAAATCTTTTAAAATCCTCTCATATTCAGATTACTCACTTTTATAATAAACTGCAGTCATCTTTAGTATATAAAATGAACAATCTATTGCAAACTTGATACTATGCTATGTGATGTTGATCTATTATTGGATATGATTTTCTTTTACTTTTATTGTCATGGGATTCTGCTTGTAATGTGTGTATAGCAGCAGAATAAAATATAGCTAAATTGGGTTTCATTTATAAGTAATGATACACAATATATACAGCAGATATAATGAGCCCAATATTCAAAACGGACCTAGCTAGATAAGTCTGACTTATCTGATTAAGTGGCACAATCTATATAAATAAAAATGTTAAATAGTTTGGACAAAATCGCTAATCTTAGAAACCACTGAACCG
Organism: Rhinatrema bivittatum; assembly: GCF_901001135.1. Taxonomy (NCBI): domain Eukaryota; kingdom Metazoa; phylum Chordata; class Amphibia; order Gymnophiona; family Rhinatrematidae; genus Rhinatrema; species Rhinatrema bivittatum. The sequence continues at coordinate 658,352,344 of NC_042615.1, read as the reverse complement.
ATTGCTTTCAAATTTGGACACAACCTTCATTTCGCATACAGGAAGGTTCTTCTGTACTTACATTACAGATATGTCACACCTGTGACAGGTAAAATAGGTTTAAAATTTTTTTCGAGAAAACAGCGACATCTGCTGGACATAAGCGCCATCTGTTACACCTTACACTAACACACACTACACTAATCATTTCGCCAGTCCAGGCCCACATTTCACTTCCATTTTAACACAATTGCGCACTTTTTTCGCCGGAACATAACTATTTCCTTTACAGATAAAATACACCCACCACCCTCCTCATGCCCCCCAAACACATGACAAATTGATTTACTTCCCACAGCCTCCCAACACACAAACCCACCCTCCTCACACCCCCAACACACATGCCAAATTTATTTACTTCCCAGGCCCTCACAACACACACAAAACCTGACAGAAGTCCGGGAGGCTCCAGCGGGGGGCCAGGACTGGTCCGGGACACATCTCCTGCACTACGGCCGTTGGCTGCCAGCACTCAACATGGCGCCGACGGCCCTTTCCCTTACTATGCCACTCGGGGACACCAATGGCGGCAGTAGCCCATGTGACATAGTAAGGGCGAGGGCCCCTCGGCGCCATTTTCAGGACTGGCAGCCGGCGGCCCTTTGCCCTTACTATGTCAGAGGACCTACCGCTGCCATTGCTCTACCCCACTGACATAGTAAGGGCAAAGGGCTGTCGGAACCCGTTTCGGTGCTCGCAGCTGACGGACCAACGCCAATACATCGCTCCCGGACTGCTCCTGAACGCCCGCTCCACCAACAGACATTTTTATCAGGTCTTGGGGGTCTGGAGGGTGGGGGGTGGTAATGAATTTATTGTGAACATCTTGGGGAGGGGTCATGAGGGGGGGCAGGTTTCATTCATTCAGCAACTCTGGAGGGGGCAGGGGGGGGGGCTACTGTTTTTCGCAGGGCTGGGGGAGGGGGCAGGAGAGTGAGGGGTGGTTAGTTTAAGAGAACTTTTCTCATACCGTTGTTTTTTGGGGGAAGGGGGAGGTTCACACACAAATACATACACTAAACTTGCACGATCTCAGGAACGCACCAAAATAGCCCTCCCTAGACCACAAAACAAATTTGGAAGTGCAAATTTGGTTAGGTACTCCCCTATTTGGCTACATAATGCGCACAGACGCCCAGGGACAGACCACATGTAGCACCAACAATTTTAATTTCCCAGGTCTTGGGAGGGGGCAGGAGGGTGTGGGGTTATTATTTGATTTAAAGGGTTGGGATTGGGGGTAGGGGGTTTGGGGTGGGGGTTCCCACAGAAATAGAAAGACAAAGGTTTTCTGATCTGAAGGGTAGGCAGTAGGCGGGGGGAGGTGACAGTGAGGGGAGGAAGAATGAGGGGAGAGGTGAGTGTGAGGGGAGAGAGTTGGAGTGGGGACAGGGGAGGGAAGGGGGGTGAGTGACCAAGAGGGAGGAGGATGAGTGACTGAGGTAAATGAGCAAGGGGAAGGGGGAGGGAGGGTAAAGAACCTGACTCTGCCACTGCAACGCGTGGCCGGGTACCGCTAGTATTGTTATAAACAAATTGTTTAAAATATTAAAAAATAGTATGGCATGTAAATTTGCCAAGACCCTCTGATTCAGTATGTTGTCTTGCTGAGTTTTCAGAGGATTATGCATGTTATGCTTACCTTGTGAAGGAATTAGAGTAATTTGATTTGCCAGAGGCTGAGGGTTCTCTTGGCTGAAGGCTGCTGTAATGAGAGTTCAGCCTTCAGTATTCAAATGGCTCCACAGTAGGACACAAGCGAGTATTTTGTTATCAGTGCAAAGACTGTGTAAAGACTGGAGTTAGCTGCTGATGTAATACCAGTTTGAAATCTTTGAGCAGGATTTCATGTCTAAGCCTATACAGTATTCATGTGTTTGTAGAGTGATCAGGTTTGTTAATTATTCAGTAAAGTTTAATACCTTTACATGCTAATAAAGTGTGTAGCTTCATTATTAGTGCTGGGTTATCAGTTGAACTGTAGATCTCTACAGCCTTAACCTTGCATAGTCTGAAGTTGGTTAACAATGGAGTAGTAACGTACATCAAGAAACTCATCTCACAGATATTTTGCAAGGTTACATGAAATTTGTGAAAGAATTTTGAAAAGACGTTTGGGTCAATTGTAAACTTCCTTAAGCATGTTACTGAAGTATGACTTCTTAGCCTTTTTAACCTCTAAAAAATAATAACTGATACTCGCCTTACGTTCTAGCACATTAGATAAAGATTTGTCTTTTCACTATTTTCTTTCTAGCTGCCTAGTTTGTTGTTTAAGGATTCGAAGATCTGAGTGAAACCAAGATTTGCCAATAAATGTCTTCTGAATATGATAAGAGAGGGGAGTTACTTTATCATATGCATTTTCCAGAACCATGTTATAGGATCAAATCTGAGTGTTCAGAGAAAGATAAAAGAAATCCAATTGAAAATTATTTAATAGAGCTGTTTAATTCTGAATTATTATGATCTTTGATCCTTCTAATAAGAACTTTGGCTTTGGCTGCAAGATTTAAAAATTGTGTATCTGAAAGAGAAAGGAACCAAAGAATACGCCCAAATCAAATATATATATAAATAATATATAAATTTGATAGATTTGTTATGGGAGTCTCTGTTTAGTGGACCCTTGGGCCGACCTACTGGAGACTGGGAAAGGTGGTCAATGTCTCTAGTGAATAGCAGGCGGGAGGCAGATGTTCAGGCAGGACGTAGAGATCCTCTTCACCCTGGAAGCTGGTGCTCCCCTGGGAGGAGACCGTAGGAGCCCAACCGCTGGGACTTAGGTGGCTTCACCCTTGGAAGCCGAAGCTCCCCCCCCCCCCCCCCCCCGGGAGGAGCCCGTAGGGGCCCGGCCGCTGGGACTTAGGCGGATTGTGGATCAAGACAGGTAACTGGAACCAGACTAGGACAGTAGCAATACTATAACTGGGCTTGGGTTCTGGAACCAGAAAGGAACTGTAGCGAGATTCGGGTACTGGAACTCGGCAGGATCTGTAGCTGGATTCGGGTACTGGAACCAGGCAGGAACTGTGGCGGGATTCGGGTACTGGAACCAGGCAGGAACTGTAGCTGGATTCGGGTACTGGAACCAGGCAGGTACTGTAGCAGGCAGGCAGGGACCAGCAGGTACTGTAGCAAGCAAGCAGGAACCAGCGGGTACTGTAGCAAGCAGGCAGGAACCAAGCAGGTACTGTAGCAGGAACGGAGCGACGAAGCAAAGCGAGTCACTCCGGGGCACAGCGAAACAGGAAACTGGGAGGCTAACCCGTTGCAAGGCAAAGACTGGATGGCCGCGGCCGGCTTATCAAGGCCGTGGCGTCTGACGTCAGGAGTTGGGCGGAGTCACCACTGGCGGGAAACGGCCTAGAAAAGCGCTCAAGTGGCGCACACGCCGCCTAGGAGCCGGGCGTCCATGGGAGGGCTCACAGCGGCGCAGCCCCAGTGGGGACGCCGCCAACCAGGCCGCAAACCAGGCCTCTGGAAGCGGGAGCAGGTCTGGGAACCCGGAGGTAAGGGCCTGGCCACGGTGCTCGCAGCCAGAACTGCAACAGTTTTCTGTGATAATAGAATATCAGCAGATGAAAAAGTGAAATCTAACACATGGCCACCATTATGCATACTTTGATATATCCACTGGATTAGTTCTAGATCTGCCATCGCTGAAAAAAATCTGAATTCAACTGGTTTATGAGGTTCATTGTCATGCAAGTTAAAATCACCAAGTAAAAGTAAATGTTCGCTTCTGAGTGAACATTCATTAATACTACTGACAAGACTGAGTAAAGCTGAATTAGTTACCAGTGGAGTCTGACAGGTGAGAAGTATGTTAAATTTAGTCTATTGATGCAATTTAAAAAAAAAAAAAAAAAGACTTTCAATGTGAGACGGTGAACAAAGAAATAATTATTTAAGATTAAGGGGCGTATGACAAATAATAGCAACACCTTTCCCTTTTTCTTGGTTTTGTCCTTTGAAAAAAGTTATAGCTGGGAAACAAACTTGTACTAGATAGGCTTTATCATAGTTCTCTCCTGTGCATCTTTTCTCTTGTGCCTGCATTTCTTCTAACTGAGGAGTTTTGGGGCCACACACCCCAGTATAACCAACAAAGAAGGGTTGGAGAACTAGGATGGCATCCTAGAGATGTACAATAAAACAGTAAGGTAGGGAACCAGAAATGAGATGGAATGGAAGTACAAACTTGTGTTTTTTATTTACATTTTTTCAATTGTTTATTCATGGGACAAAACACATCAAAAAGAAACAGAGTGGGCAAACTAATGGGACTGTAGAAGGGTACAACAAAACAAAGAACAAGAAAAAAAAGGTGGGTGGGGTGGGATATATGTTTTCCTTTTTTTTAAATTTGTTAGTTCTGGGGAAAAAACACCTTAGTATAAGCAATAAACAAACAATATGGAAGAACTAGGCTGAGATCTAAACAGCAAACAACATGGAGGTGCCAAAACTTACCATGCTGATAGATAATAGGCATAGCAGATAGGCAAAGAGGTAGAAGCAAGACCCCTAAAGTGGTATATCTTGGGCATTGGAGGCAGGCATGTGGCAGCAAGACTCCTAAGTTGGTATAATGGGGCATGGCAGGTAGATGGAACAATAGAAGGAAGACATCAAAGGTGATATATAAGGGGTACAGCAGGTACACAAGTGGCCGCAAGACCCCTAAGGTGGTACATATGTATCATGGCAGGTAGGCAGAGCAGTAGCAGCAATGTGGTACAGTAGTAAGCATGTGGCTGCCAGACCTCTAAGGCAAGAGACTTCTCATCAGTTGTTGAGTATGCTGAGCTCCCCTCACTTTCCAGAGACAAAAAATTCACCACCACTAGCACAACTGCAATCTCCATACTGTCTTCTACCCTGATGTCACTTTTGGTGCCACTTTGCTTCTTGTGCTGCCCTTGAGTATTCATTCCACTGTTGTTATATAAGAACATAAGAAATGCCATATTGGGTCAGACCAAGGATCCATCAAGCCCAGTATCCTGTTTCCAAAAGTGGCCAGCCAAGTCACAACTGCTGGCAAGTACCCAAACATTAGACAGATCATAAGCTACTATTGCTTATTAATTACTCTAATAGTAGTTTAAGGATTTATCCTCGAGGAACTTATCCAAACCTTTTTTAAACCCAGTTACACTAACTGCTGTAACCACATCCTCTGGCAATGAATTCCAGAGCGTAACTATGTACTGAATGAAAAGAATGTTCTTCAATTTGTTTTAAATGAGCTACTTGCTAACCTCATGGAGTTCCCACTGGTCCCTCTGTTATCCAAGAGAGTAAATATCCAATTTACATTAACTTGTTCAAGTCTTTTCATGATTTTGTAGACTTCTATCATATCCACCCTCATTAATCTCTTCTCCAAATTGAACATCCCTAGCTTTTCCTCATAAGGCAGCCATTCCATGTCCCTTACCATTTTGGTTACCCTTCTCTGTACTTTCTCCAGTGCAGCTATATCCTTTTTGAGATGCGGTGACCAGAATTGGTCTCACCATAGAGCAATAGAGAGGCATTATGACATCCTCCATTTTATTTTCCATTCCCTTCATAATAATTCCTAGCATTCTCTTTGCTTTTTTGATCACCACAGCACACTGGTCCACAATTTCAATGTATTATTCACTGTGATGCCAAGATCTCTTTCCTGGGTGGTAACTCCTAAGATAGAAACTAAAGCAAAGGATATTTTTCCCTATATTCATCACTTTGCACTTGTCCACGTTAAATTTCAACTGCCATTTGGAAGCCCAATCTTCCAGTCTCGCAAGGTCTTCCTGCAATTCATCACAATGCGCTTGAGATTTAACTAATCTGCATAATTTTGTATCATCTGCAAATGTGATCACCTCACTCATCGTATTCCTTTCATTTATAAATATATTAAAAAGCACCTGTCCAAGTACAGATCCCTGAGGTGTTCCACTGTTTACCTTCTTCAACTGTGAAAACTGACCATTCTCCCTTCTGATGATAACTACTCACAAGTTTTGTTAGAACTGATTGGAAAAAAAACAATTTAGGAGCTCAAAATAAGCTACAGTTCTTCCCTTTAGTTGTTAATGGTAAACAAATTAATAAAATAATTTTTTAATTTTTATTTTAAACTAATGAACCAAATAGAGGTGCCTTACAAAATGAACAAACTACAATGAAAATTATTCCTCAGTGCTCCCCTAATGTGTATAGTATATACCATTTTTCCTCTTAAAAATCCTTTGAAAATTTTTTCTCAAAAGGATGTTCAATGCCACATATTTTTTGTTTTTATTTCAGGGTTTGTTTTTGTTTATTTTTCTCATTCTTTAATGTTTTTTAGGGGGTTCAGTTCATTTGCCATAATGAACAAAATATTAAATGTGAGTATACAAACAAAAAATATGAACTAAATAAAAACAATGGGCCTTGGAAATATCTTCCTGTCCAGCAAAATGTGAACTCAGGGCCCAGATCTCCCAGGCTTGACTTCCCCATGCCCCTCTAACCCCCCACTTCTGGTCCAAAAACTAGTTTTCCTAGCCAGGGCATTTTCAGAACTGCCTGGGAGCTGTCTGGGTGCCCCCTGTTTCAATATGCCAGGGTCAGTAAAGTCTCACTCCAATCTAATTTCTCCCCTTTCTGGATCCTGAATGAAAAAGGGCAGAAGTGATGCTCACTTCCTCGCACCCAGGTTAGCATTCTGGTTTCCTGTTGCGTTGCACCCTGGAGTGACCCGCTTGGCTACGTTTCTCCGTTCCTGCTACAGTTCCTGCTTGGTTCCTGCCTGCTTGCTATAGTACCTGCTTGGTTCCTGCCTGGTTCCAGTACCCGAGTCCTGCTACACTTCCTGCCTGATTCCAGAACCCGTACCCAGTTACAGTATCACTACTGTCCTAGTCTGGTTCCAGTTACCTGTCCTGATCCACAACCCACCTAAGTCCCAGCGGCCGGGCCCCTACGGGCTCCTCCCGGGGGAGCACCAGCTTCCAGGGTGAAGAGCATCTACGTCCCGCCTGAACATCTGCCTCCCGGCCCGCTGTTCATCAGAGACACTGTCCATCTCTTCCTAGACTCCAGCAGGTCGGCCCAAGGGTCCACTAAACTGAGACTCCCACAACAATATCTTCCTGTTGAATGGCTCTGAACACATTAGAGACGTAGGAGTCACTATTGATCCAGAACTTTCACATGATAAGCATATTTCAATTAAAGTGAAAGAGGGTTACTTTAAACTCCTAAATCTGAGACGTCTAAAACTGCTGTTGTCACAAAATGATTTCCGATCAGTTCTACAGGCTCTAATATTCGCAAGCATGGACTATTGCATCTCATTATTTTTAGGTTTCCCGGCTTTTTCTATTTGCCCTCTTCAGGTTCTCCAGAATACAGCTGCCAGAATTTTAACCGGCAAAAAGAGATCAAATCATATTACTCCCACATTAATCGAACTACACTGGCTACCTATTGCATCTAGAATTAAATTCAAAACACTCTGCATATTACATAAACTGATTTATGGAGAGCAGATGGAATGGCTTAACATTAATATTAGATTACATGTACCTCAAAGGAATTTACATTCCACAAATAAGGGTCTCTTATCTCTTCCTTCAGTTCACTCAGTGCACTTAAACCAAGTGAGAGAAAGAGCATTGTCACTGGCAGACCCCAAAATTTGGAACACGCTTCCAACCATTTTAAGACTTGAGACCAATTTTTAAAAGTTCAAGATAAAATTAAAAACTGTCTTTTTAAGAGGCATATTCAGCTTAACAGACATCCTTTTATCTCTTTTAGTTTACTATATATATATATATATATATATATATACTAATTTTAATTGCATTATTTTATATTTTTGTATTAACTGATATTATTTTTTGTTATTGTTTGAGGATATTCTTAATAGTGGCTAGTATGAATATATATTTTATCTATCATTTCTTAATTTGGTTTTATTTGTTTAATTGTTCTTATGCATATCTCTTTTAGAAAACAATGTTTTTGTTAGTAAATGGTTTGTATTAGCAAATTTTTATTATGCTGTGAACCGCTATGATGGTACTCCCCAGTGACAGTATATAAAACCTTATAAATAAATAAAAAATAAATAAATTGATATTACTTTAGCACCCTCTATCAGTGTGGCTGGCACTATAATGATTTACAGCCATACAAACATAAGAGGCAGGCTCCATCTGGGCCAGATTAGTTTTTGGGCAAGGGATGGAGATTGGAGGGGTCCAGGGAGGCCCAGTGAAGCCGAACAAGGCCTTAGGTTTACATTTTGCTGGGTAGGAGGACGTTTCCAGAGCCACAAGAGGCCCATTTTTTTATGTTACAAATACGAAAATAGCCAAAACTTTTGGAGGATTTTCAAACAGGCTATTTTTATGTTCATTTCATTCAGAACAAAGAAAAACAGGCTCTTTTGTTGTATTGTTTGCATTTGTTTCAAATGAATGCACATCCCTATTATGCACATAAACATGTTTTCTGCATGAAAATGGCTTTGAATATTACCCCCCAAATGTTGTACTTAATTGAAAAAAATTCCAAGCCTTTATGAACAGTAATACCCTCTGTACTGATTAAAATGTATTTTTGATAGATTTATTTTTTAATTTGTTTATGTTGTTCTCTTGCAGTTTTTGATCTCACTAAGAGTGAGCAACCATCTTTTGAAAAGGGTCACAGTATGCATCACCAACTATAAATTCTTTACCTCAATGAACATAAAAAAGGGAGAGAGACAAAGAGAAAATCCTCTCAATATATATTTTTAACAGCACATATAACACAGTCATTCTGCTGTGGCTATTCAATTGGACAAAAGATAACATCTTCAGATTGTCAGGCAGCTGTATTAATTTTACACTCTTCTCTGCCCTCCTTACAATCTTTGTCATAAAAAGTGGAATGTGTAATGAGAAAGAGAACATGCAAGTCATTAACAATCTGTGATACCTCATTGCAGTGGCAAAGATAGCAGTCTAAACAGAAAATGGCACATGTAACATTCTCAAGACCTATGCGTGTAATAAAGACTGAGAAGAACATAAAATTGCTTAATTTACATAACAATCATATAGTTATTGTTTTCATAGTTAGCCTCCTGGGCTGTACATGTTTGTGGGCAAAACAAATAATTTCATACACAGAGTATTTTGGCATTCATTTTTTATTAACCAGAATAGATTTCATCTCCTCAAATTACAGTCATTGGATTTAGAAGTTTGTCTACAAGTGATAGGCATACAGTGCCTAGTTTTTGCCTAACCTCATTTTATATGTTGAAAATAAATCTACTTTCAGTTATATTTAAATAATAATAACAGGTCAGATTACTAGCATGTCCATTTAATAAGCCATGTTATGGATATAACACATGATAAACAGGGTTTAATGTGTGCTATCGCCATATCATAGTGATGTTTGCTCAAATTTCCTCCCTCTACTGCGTGCCTAATGCATATAATGCTTTTTCTGTTTCACTGTAAACCGGCATGATTTGCATTTAATGCAAGAATGTCGGTATATAAAAGTTAAAAATAAATAAATAAATAAATAAATAAATAAATAAATAATGCATGGAATAATCAATTCCATGCTAACAAAATAATGTATTTGACTTTGAAAAAATTCAGCCATGTTATATTATTGCACTTCGAGAAGGTGTAGTTATTTGTTCACAGGAACATTGGGTTGCTAATGCACATCCTAATGTCAATAGGAGGTCTGAGAAAGAGACAGAACTCCCAAAAACTGTGCCTTGTCCCCAAATTGATAAATGTCACCAGGGATCTGGGTTTGGCAGGTGCCAATACCAAAGTCTGCCTAGGCAGCCTGCAGTAAAAACATAAAAGAAAAAAATATAAGAGGGAAAGTTATGCGGCATACCCCCTACTCAAACCCCTCCCTTTTACAGTCAGCACTAGGGATGTGCAGCCAAAAGTGTACGTTGGATTCGGGATACGTATTCATCGGGGCCCAGATACATTGCATTCGGTCAAGGGGGGGAAAGCCTGATCTGTTAATACGTTGAATTCAGCATTCGTTCCGTTTAAATTTAATTAACTACAACCCCCCATCCTCCTGACCCCCCCAAGACTTGCCTAAAGTCCCTGGTGGACCAGCGGGGGTCCTGGATCGATCTCTTGCACTCGCGCTGTTGGCTGCCGGTATTCAAAATGGCTCCGATAGCCTTTGACCTTACCATGTCACAGGGGCTACCAGTGCCATTGGTCGGCCCCTGTCACATGGTAGGAGCACAAGATGGCGCCAGCCGTCCATCACTTCCAGAAAAGATTAATTTCCTGTTAGTCTAGGGCAGTTGCTTCTCAACCCACTCCTGGGGGCATAGCAAACTTGTCAGATTTTCAGGATATCTGCAAAAATATGCATGAGGTAGAATTGCATGCACTGCATCCATTGTATGCAAATCTATCTCATGCATATTCATTGCAGATATCCATGAAAACCTGACTGGCTATCTATGCTCTGAGGACTGGTTTGAGAAGCACTGCTCTAGCATAGACCAACACCCTCATCCTCCCCATCCCTTGCCTCAAAAAAAAGCAGTTGTGATCTAGGGCCCCCTGGATCCCCACCCCCACCCTTCCAGATGTCAATTCCTTTAAATGTAGCATTGGTGTAGAGATGTGTATCATTTTTATATATCGTATTGGTTCGTACTTTGTTTTTCCTATGGTAAACTTTGTTTTTTTCCATGTTTTTAGGTTTTTTTTTTCATATTTCACTAATTTGGTGTGCAGTAACGCGCACTAACGGGAGTTAGTGCGCACTAACATTTTCAGTTAGCATGCATTAACTATGTGCATTAACCCCCAACAACACACACTAACAAAAAATTCAAATTTTTCCTAAATTTCGGCAAATTATTGTTTGTTTCAGGGCACGTCAGAAACAGGAAGAATTAGACAATTTCATTGAAATTATATAATTTGTCTAAAACGAATGCACATCTTTAATTGGTAGTGGGGACCTGGAAAGTCCCTAGTTTAGAGGCCTGGTTGACTCCATTTTCCAAAAAGGTATTGGCTTGACTTTGCCGCTATCACGAGAGAAAACTTAGAGAAGTTCTGGCAGCTTTACTGGCTGACTCTTTCAATGCTTCTTTAGAGTTGGAAATTGTTTTGGATGACTTGAGACAGGCAGATGTGGTTCTTTTTCACAAAGGTGTAAGCAATGAGGAGGCTGAGAACTACAGGCCAATTAGTGGTATATTTATTAATATAATTGCTACTAAAACAGTGGATAGTACAGTTTCTGGAATACAATAGATTATAAACCCTGAGGCAGCAAGAATTTACTAGAGGTAGGTTTTGTCAAACAAGCTTGATCAATTTATTTGACTGAGTAGCCAGAGAGTTGAATTGGGGAGAGCGTAGGATGTAATATATTTAGATTTCTGTAATGCCTTTCATACAGGTCTGTATAGATAGCTTATAAATAACTCAGCACCCTTGGTGTGAGACCTAAAGTGACTGATTGGATTGGGATAAATGGAGTTCACTCTGAAGAAAAGGGCATTACTAGCAGTGTGCTGCAGGAATTGGTTCCTGGACCAGTTCTTTTCAACCTTTTCTTAAATGATATTGTGGAACAACTTTCCAGAAAGGTTTGTCTTTTTAAAGATGATATCTAATGGGTAGATTTTAAAATAGCCTCGCGTGAGCCTATAAATGCACATTTATTTATTTATTTATTTATTTATTTAAGTTTTTTTTATATACCAACATTCAAGACGGTAGTCCCATCATGCTGGTTCACAAGAAACAGGGGTGCAATAAACTTTACAATTTGAACAATGGTGCAGAAAAGCAGTTACATGTAACAGGGAATCAATAACTAGGAGTAAGAAGGAAAATCTCTCGCCTCACATATCTCGCCTCACGCAAAGATATGTGCTAGTTTATAAAGTATATATGTAGGTTTTAAAATACTCTTCACAGCATATGACTGCAGCCTTTACACACATATCTTATGTGCTTGGAGAAAGAGAGAGAGAGAGTGTTATAAGGCTCAGCCTGACACTCAATATATGGAGCACTATAAGGGGGCACTTTGATTCAGGGTGAGTTTTTGGGAGGTGGGTTGGGGTTTGGGATTGGTGTTACAGAAACATTCAGAGGTATTCCTCTTATAAGCAATGAAAATTCAGAAGAAGAATTGATTTGTACACTGTAGCCTCTGCTAGCTGCATTTGACAAATCAACTTCTTTTCTTCACTTATAAGGTCTAAAATTCTTTAATGATAGAAAGGGTGGTGGATGCATGGAACATACTCTCAGTGGAGATGATAAAGACATGGACAGTATCTGAATTCAAGAAAGAATGGGACAAGCCTAAAGGATCTCTGAATAGATTACAGCAGTTGTGTTGTTGGGCAGATTAGAGAAACCATATGGTCTTTCTCTGACTTCAGATTTCTGTGCTTCTATGTAAACACTTTGCTGGTCAGACTGGATGGCCCATTTTGCTCTTTACCTTCTCACATGTCCATCTTACTGTGTTACTATTGCAACCCTTTCTTCTGCTTTTTGGATTTCAGAGGCCACAAGAAGTCCCCAGGGCCAAACTCCTGTTATTCATGCACTAATAGCCACTGGGTTGCTTGGGTTTCATCGGCAGGGAAGAGGACAAGCCACCAGGGCCCTAGGCTCTTAGATGTGTGTATCCTATATGGTCTTTTTTTCTCTAGTCACTCCTTGTGTAGTTTGCAGTAGGCTGGATCTCAGAAACACAGGTGGAGATTTGGTGTGGTGTTCAACTAAAGATTTACCTTAAATTAAAAAATAAAATCCAGGCCAAAAATAGCAAATATCAAAAGAATGCATAGTAAAATGAAAAACTTCAAGTGCCACAAACACTTTCTCTGAGTCAATGTCCAAAGTCCTATCTCAGTGATAGGATGTTGGTAGAAAAATATCTCCCTCCTTCTTACAAGCAAACATATAACTTATTCAAAAATCAGTTCTTACTCTTGGGACAATACTGACCCCATTCTCTCTCTGGTTGAAGGCAAAGCCATACCCAGGCAACTGTAGATTCTGCTTTAAATGGGCACAGAGCATAGAAGCCTAGTCCCACTCCCCTCAAGCAGGAGGATAAAAACCTTAGCAGAAAGGGAGCAAGTTAAAACAAAACCCACTCTCTTAAAGACAAAAATCCATTCTTCTGAACTCTCCTTGTGAAGGCTTCAGCTGGGTCACTGTCCTTGCATATCCAAATGGTGCAGGCTAGAGGGCCTACTGGGATTCACCAGAAAGCTCTCCTCCTTCTCAGAAAAGAAATTTGTATCCATCCATACTACTCATGCTCAGCCAATAGGTTTTATAGCCTGAGCTGGACCAATCCCAGTACCCTGGGTGGGAAAAAGAAAATCTTAAGGAAGGTCTTCAAAGATGATAAAAATCTTCAGTGCTAATCAGTGGAAAGTTAGTAAGAGAAAACAAAGTATCCCTTCCTCTATGCTATTTAGTAGGAGTAGGATGTAGTACAAATTTAATTTCATTTTTCATATCATTTTTGGTGGTGTTTTTCACCCATGAATTTCATTTTCTGTAATGTTTCTTTAGTTAAAAAAACAAACAAAAGTAACATTAAAAAAAAGAAAAAGAAAAGAAAAAGAAACAGGGCCTCTTGAGTCCTCCCATGCCCATCATCAATCCCTCCCATCAGGCCAAATGACGGGGCCAGGATCCTCCCCGGCCCCATCTTACCCAGTCTGGAGGCCAGGTTCTGATGCCTGGGAACCAAGGCCCAATGCTGGGTCCTGACCTGGTCCAGAGACCATGCACTGATGCTTGGGCCTTGGCCCATACCTAGGGCTGACAACAGGGCCTGGCCCAGAGACTGGGTCCCAACGTCATGGCTTTGGCCTAGTGTCAGGCCAAGGCCCAGGCCCAGTACCAGGACCTTCTATCTTCTTTCTTCTTTTTTCACTGTTGAAATGACGCCGTCCACTCGAAGGTAATAAACTTTGGCACCTCCCAAGCTTACTGCATCATTTCAACAGTGAAGAAATTAGTAAGATGATATTAGATGAAGATCATTGAGGCCTAAGCACTCACTGGGCCCACACCTGATCCTGGGCTGAGACCCCACATCAGGACCCAACTTCTGGGCCGTGCCACAGCATTGGGCCTGAGCCCATGCCATGGCTTAGTCTTAGGCGAAGGGGTTGGCACCTGACATCTGGTCTGGGCCCTTGTGTTGGCCCTGGGTCATGGCTGAGGCTCTAGCATTGGGACTCAGTCTCTGTACCAGGCTCTGACTTAGGGCCTGGGCACGGACTCCAGCCTAGGCTGAGGACTAGACATCAGAGTTCTATTTCTGGGTCAGGCCTTGGCATAGGGCATGGGTGCATATGAGCCCCAGTATCAAGACCCAGTCTCCAGGCTTGGCCATGGCATCAGTTTTAGGTCCAGGCTGAGGCCCCAGCGTTGGGCCTGTGCCATGATGTTGGATCCCCTTTGGAGCAGGTAAGTAGGGACACTGCCGAGACCCCAGTGTTGCACTTGGGCCTAGGCAGTGGTTCCTGCATCAGCCATTGCCTATGCCTAGGCAAGCCTTCAGCCTTGGCCCTGGAGTTGTGCTTGGGCATAGGCTGAGGCCCCTGCTTTGGGTTTCAACCTATTTCCTAGATGAGGCCCTGGCCTCAAGCCTTGGCCTAGGCCTGATGGATCACTATTTATTTTGTTATGGTTTTCAAAAAGAAAACATGAAAACCAACAAAATTTAATCGGATTTTCGATAGTTTCACATTGAGAACAAAATGAAATGAAATAGGAAATGTGTCTCTTTCCTATTTAATTTCTCCCAAAAGTCTATTCCTAGCCTTTATCACTTTAGAAAATTCCATCACTTGGGTATAGATCCTAGGTGGTACTCTGGGCCCACATTGCCTGTTAGAGCTTCAATGGGTGGGCTAATGTAGATGATGATGGTGTTTAAGGACTGCTAGACCCCAAGGAGTTTTTTTCTATAAGGGATGAGTCCTAGAATTTGGTGTTTGGGTAGTCCACTGGACCACCAATGACAATTTTATTCAAAAATGAGGAGGTCAGATTGGGGACTAGGGTGGTTGGATGAGCTGCTGGCCTTTGGGGGCAAGTATATTTCTGTGAAGGGTTGGGGCTGCTTCCTTTGATACAAATTGCAAAAGTGGTGAGGGAGGGAGAAAGGGGGTCTAAGCAGAATCTCTCAAGGGTTTATGCAACTCACAAGTGGAGGGGAGGGAGATGTTCCAGGGGCCATGTGACCTCTTTAAGGCTAGGCTGTGGGTGCATCAAAACAAGTGTTAACATCCCAATGCACCCTTGGGAGATTAGCTATAACTTCTGAGTTGTAACTATTTTCTAATCAAATAATAAAACTTGCCAATTATTTAGCAAGCCATGTTATTATATAGTAGCATTATTTTGGAGTAGAAATAAGCTCATTTGTATGCATTTGCATGCTAATGAGATTATTTAAATAGGCTTGGTGCTAGAGCTCAGATAATTTGAGGGATTTGAAATACCTGATGTGATCCCTGCCTTAGGCCATTTACCACAACAAAATAGTACTTTTTGTGCAGAAATAGACCAATACAGTTTAAGGGCAGATTTTAAAAGGCCCTTTTGAGGCCGCTCCGATATCGGAGCGGCCTCAGAGGGAACTTTCCTTCCCCCCCCCACCTTCCCTTCCCTTCCCTTACCTGTCCCGCCCCCCAGACCGAAAAAAACCCAACCCCGTACCTTTGTTGTGGAAGTTACGCCTGCCTCTTGCGCTCGTTGGCCGAGTGCCGGCGCATGATCCCCTGGCCAAGCAGCCATACGGAGGCCTTTGTCCACACCCCGCTCCGCCCCCAGATCGCCCATTTTTTCAAGCCCCAGGACTTACACGCATCCTGGGGCTTTACGCATGCTGCCGGGCCTTTTGAAAATAGGCCTGGCACGTGAAACCCACCTATGCGCGTAAATCCTCCTGGATTTACGCACGTAGGGCTTTGAAAATCTGCCCCTTAGTGAATATGGCACTAAATGTGCTGGAGGTAAAAATATTTCAATTCAAAATTCATTTTGTGAGGATCCCAAATGAATTCTTTCGTTTCAAATCAAACAAGTGTTTTTCATTTGAATCATTTTTCATTTGCCATTAAAGTCATTACACTTTCTATTGAGTTCCAAAATTGGGGTTTTCTAATCAAGTGTCTTAGAAATTGTTGGAAAAAATCATCAGAATGGTTAATGAACTCCAAGTTACCTAGAAAGGATACTGGATACTAGATAGTGGCACTAAAAGTGGTATGATTTTCTAAGACTTCATAAACGACCAAAGAGGCACCACATTGGCAGGTACTCTCCAAGTCATTGTGAAAGGAGCAAAAAAGCAGAAAAAATGGAAATAATACCCCAAGTCTCCAAAAATGGGTGCCACCAGCAATGACATGAACCCTTGATGGTGTGTCAAGCGGCAAACTGGCATCAAAAGAGGCATCTGCATCTTAAGGCAACCTGAAGGGGGAATGAAAAAGTGGCAGAAAAAACACAAGGCAGGAACCGATAAAAGGTCCAAGCAGCAGAAAGAGTGGCTTCAAAATTTCAAAGCAGCATAAGAAGTGAAAAGCAGTGCCCCGTCCCCCAGTAAGGTTTAAGTTCTAGAGCATGACAGTAACATACAGTGGCAAAGAGAACGCCAAGGTGTAAGTTCTGGGCATGGAAGCAAGGCAGAGTAGCACAAAGATTTCCAAAATACAGGGTGAAATTTGGATTTTTTTGTGAAATGTACTTGCCAAATGAAAATGCTATCACATTCAGTACATGGAAATGGTTTAACCATGATAGGTGATTTATAGTAAGTTGTAAAGGTTGTTTATTATTGGAAAAAAATTCCAATATTCTGTATTTGAACTCTGGCTGTTGCATGTCTTGAATTTGTGGTTTTGCGTGATTTTTCTCTTACTACTCTAATTTCACGTAACATTCAGCATAATAAATCATTTGAATATCTTTTGTCTTGTGCCAGCATTTCTTCTATTGAATGAAGGGTTTTTTTTTTTTATAAACCACCCCAATTTAATCAACATCAAACAGGGTGAGAGATTCAAGCTGAGATTATGGTTGGGCTGGAGAAAAGTAAAAAGTAGAGAACAGGTGTTGTGCTGTGGTAGTGAAACCTGCATCTTTTTTTGATTCTTGTAAAATTTTTGTCACAGGGACAAAACACCCCAGGCCAGAATCCATCAAACTATTGCATTTGATAGGAAAAGGGGTGTGTTTTATGGTAATAGCCTATTTATTGCAAAGTGCACTATACATATTTGTGTTACCACAGAGTCACTTTTTCACACTTTGCAGTGAAAGAGAGAGAGAGAGAGAGACTAGCTATAAGGCTCTTCTAATAGGTATTTATATCTCTATAGGAGGCCCACTTAATAACGCGAGGTGAGGTTTAGGTAGTAGTATAGGGGTTAGGGACCACTTTGACATGCAGAGTGAGATGTACAAACAGAACAGTGCACTCTTGTGAGATTTGTACAAAGTTCTCTCAACCTAGCTTGATGTTACCCAGGTTGAGAGTCCATCAAGCTAGGTTGTTATTACTGCAAAGTGCAAAAACGGTAAGTCCTATGCGAAACACTAACATAGTGCACATTGTGATAAATAGGCTATTACCATAAAACACTCCCCTCTTCCTATCATATGCGATAGTTTGATGAATCTAGCCCTAAGTCAGAAATTAGGGAAATATGAAAAAATACCCCTGAACCATTTAAAGCACAAAAAACCTGAAACAAAAAAAATCAGTACACATCCCTAATGATTGTACACGTTGTTAATACAATATTTTGTAGCTTGGATCTTTATCTTTATTCTCTCTCTTTACTTACTCATAGTTTGGGGTCTGTACCTTCCAACCCAGTTGGAGTGACGAAACATGGTCTGTGTCGGGGGATTGAAAACAATACACATTTACTAATAAAAGTGGGAATTGCCTTGCAATCTTGTATAATTGACTGAATTGCCTTGCACTAACGCTAGCCCGTGTGCTCCTACCATGTGACAGGGACCAACCAATGGCACTGGTAGCACCTGTGACATACTAAGGGCAAAGGATATTGGCACCATTTTGTAGGGATGTGCAGAGCAAAATTTTATGTTCATATTTTTTATGTCCGAAAGGGGGTCCCACTTGCGGCCAATATGGACATAAAAAAAATCCAATGAGTTGGGTATATGTACATATGTGCAAAAAAAAAAATTAAACCCCCTCACCCTCCTTAATCCCCCCCCCAGACTTACCACAACTCCCTGGTGATCGAGCGAGGAGTGAGGACGTCATTTCTGCAATCCTTGGCGAGAAGCATGTGACGTCGGTGGCACGTCGAGTGACGCGGCGTCACGTGATTCCCGGCTCGTTCGCGCCGGACGGCTCGTTCGGCCCAAAAAGAACTTTTGGCAAGCTTGGGGGGGCCTCCTGACCCCCCCAAGCTGGCCAAAAGTTCTTTTTGGGCCGAACGAGCCGTCCGGCGCGAACGAGCCGGGAATCACGTGGCGCCGCGTCACTCAGACGCGACGTCACGTGATTCCCGGCAAGTTCGCGCCGGACGGCTCGTTCGGCCCAAAAAGAACTTTTGGCCAGCTTGGGGGGGCCTCCTGACCCCCTCAAGCTGGCCAAAAGTTCTTTTTGGGCCGAACGAGCCGTCCGGCGCGAACTTGCCGGGAATCACGTGACGTCGCGTCTGAGTGACGCGGCGCCACGTGATTCCCGGCTCGTTCGCGCCGGACGGCACGTTCGGCCCAAAAAGAACTTTTGGCCAGCTTGGGGGGGTCAGGAGGCCCCCCCAAGCTGGCCAAAAGTTCTTTTTGGGCCGAACGAGCCGTCCGGCGCGAACGAGCCTGGAATCACGTGATGCCGGCGTCACTCGACGTGCCGCCGACGTCACATGCTTCTCGCCAAGGATTGCAGAAATGGCGTCCTCACTCCTCGCTCCATCACCAGGGAGTTGTGGTAAGTCGGGGGGGGGGGGGGATTAAGGAGGGTGAGGGGGTTTATATTTTTATTTTGGCTCAACAATCGCGATTTCCCACATATCGAACATATCTATGTTCGATATGTGGGAAATCCGATCGTTTATGTCGAATCAATTTTTTAAGTAAAAAAAAAATATGAGTTGCGTTTTACTAATGCGGTCAATCCGAATGCACACCCCTACCATTTTGAATACTGGCAGCCGATGGCCCGATTGCAGGAGATCGTTCCAGGACCCCCGCTGGACCACCAGGGATTTTTGGCAAGTCTTGAGGAGGTCTTGGAGAAGTCAGGAGGTCTTGGGGAGGTCAGGAGTCCCACCCCCCCAAGAGTTCCCCCCCCCCAAGACTTGCCAAAAAGATATTACCAGAGGCTCCCAAGAATTTTCTTCGGGACCAAAACCTTCCCATGATAGAAGGTATTCTCAGGTTTTGCCTCATTTGCGGACCTCAACAATGGTTTGACCTTGTATTCTAGATCATCTTCTGCAATGATGGAAGATGGTTCCTGAGATTTGGAAGATAATTCACTGATGATGAGTGGTTTCAGAAGTGAAACATGAAAAGCGTTATGGATGTTCAATCCAGGTGGTAACTTCAGACTGTAGGTAACATTGCCAAGACGTCAGAGGATTGGAAATGGTCCAACGTAGTGAGGAGCAAATCGAGAGGAGGGTAACTTCAGTCTAAGGTGCTTAGTGGATAGCCAGACTTTGTCATCTGGTTGAAAGACAGGCGCTTTGGAATGATGAGCGTCATAAAACCTTTAGGCTCGATCACTCGCTTTGAGTAGCATTGCTTTCGTCTGAGTCCGTAATTGATGGATTTCTTTAGCAGTGGATTGAGCTGCTGGGGACGTCACTGAGAACTTCAGTGGAAGTGGCGGTGATGGTAAACATCCATATACCACTTCAAATGGTGTTGATCCAGTTGTTGTTGCTGGATGAGAATTAATGGCAAATTCAGCCCATGGTAACAGTTCGGCCCAATTATTCTGAGGGCAACTCACATAGACCTGAATGAACTGTTTCAGGGTCCTATTCATCCGTTCTGTTTTGCCATTAGATTGAGGATGATAGGCAGATGTATAATCTAGAGAGATGTTGAAGAGTTTGCACATTGCCTTACAGAATCTTGCCATGAACTGTGATCCTCGATCCGAGACTATGTGCTTCGGTAGGCCGTGGAGGTGAAAGATATGGACTGTGAAGAGCTTCGTAAGTTCTGAGGCTGAAGGTAAGCCAGGCAGTGCCACAAAGTGGGCCATCTTGCTGAAGCGGTCACCTGTGACCCAGATGATATTCATACCTACAGAAAGGGGTAGATCAACTACAAAATCAGTAGCGATATGCATCCAGGGCTGTTCCGGAGCTGGAAGCAGTTGCAGCAATCCCCACAGTTAGCCAGAAGTAGGTTTGTGCTTGGCACAGTTGACACAAGATGCCACATAGGAGAGTGTATCTTCCGTGATAGTTGGCCACCAATAATACTTCTGCAGCTTCAGCAGGGTACGGCGTTGACCAGGATGGCCAGCCAGCTTGGAATCATGCGCCCAATAGAGCACTTTCTTTCTGAGATGCATTGGCACAATGCAGCGGGCACAGAATGAGTAGCCGCTTGCCAACTTAATAGTCAGAAGCTCTTTGTCACTGATCCCATAATTCTTCTCTGCCAGAAAGAAACATCGTGAGAAGAAAGAGCAGGGACGTAAGGACTTGGAATCTCCAGTCTGGCTCAGAACAGCCCTCACACCGACGTCAGAGGTGTTGATCTCTACGATGAATGTCTTGTTGCGGTCCGGATGATGTAGGCATGGTTCCATGGAAAAAGCAGTCTTTAATTCTTCGAACACGGAAATGGCCTCCGCAGACCATTTAGAAGCATTGGCCCCTTTCCGGGTCATAGCAGTCAAGGGCACCGTTAAAGAAGAATAGTTCTTTATAAAACTTCTATAGTAATTGGAAAACCCCCAAAATCATCTCAGGGCCTTCAGGCTGGTAGGTTGGGACCAGTTCTTGATACTTTCTAATTTTTGGGGATCCATCTAGAAGTCATCTTTAGACACAATGTAGCCAAGAAAAGGTACGGAGTCTTTATGGAATTTGCACTTGGATAGCTTGGCATAGAGTTGGTGTTCTCAGAGTCTTATTAGGACTTGCTTGACAACTTCTAGATGAGTAGACAGATTCTGCGAAAATATCAGGCTGTCATCTAGACACACTATGACACTCTTGTACAACAAATCCCGCAGAATGTCATTCATCATGTTCTGGAACACAGCGGGTGCCTTACACAGGCCGAAGGGCATTACTAAGTACTCAAAATGACCATCTTGAGTGTTGAAATCCGTTTTCCACTCATCACCACTGCGAATCCGGACTAAGTGTAGGCCCCCTTCAGGTCAAGTTTCAAAAATATCTTGGCCCCCTGAAGCCGGTCAAATAGCTCTTAGATTAAAGGCAGGTGGTAACGGTCTTTAATCTTAATCTCGTTCAGACCTCGATAGTCGATACAAGGACATAAGGTTCCATCCTTCTTCCCCACAAAGAAGAATCCTGCGTAGGAAGGCGACTTTGAAGGTCTAATGAAACCTTTCTGTAAAATTTCCTCGATGTACTCGGACATAGCCTTATTCTCTATTGCAGAGAGTGGATAGACACGTCCTTTAAGAGGTTCAGTGGCACAGTCATAAGATATGTGTGAAGGGAGGATGTCAGCAGCTTCTTTGGAAAACAAATCACTGAATGATGCATATTGAGGCGGCAGTCCTGCCATCACTGGAGTTGTAGGCATGCAGAGAACAGGAGAAACTTCCTTGAGGCAACTGCCATTCTAACCTGGGCCCCAGCGGGAGAGTTCCAAGGAGGACCAGTCGAATTGAGGCTGATGCAACTGCAACCAGGGTAACCCCAGAATGATAGGGTTCATGGCCTTCTCTAACACAAAGAAGGGGATTGTCTCCATATGGAAGGCTCCGGTGCAAAGAGTCACTGATTCGGTGCGATAAGTCACATCACCAGGCAAAGGCTCTCCATTGATGGAAGACAAGAGTAGTGGAGCTTCTAAAGTAATGAGTGGAATCCTCAAATGTTCCACTAGGCATCAAAGTATAAAGTTGCCTCCTGCCCCCAAAATCCACAAAGGCAAGAGTTTGGATTGTAGATGATTCGCACGTCAGGGAGACTGGTAGAGAGAGCAGAGGAAAAGGTGTGGTAAGGCCTAAGAACAGTCCTCCTGCAGGACTTAGGCCTGTCCATTTTCCGGATGAATAGGGCATGTTGGGACATCGTGAACAGCTTGTCCACAGTACATACATAAGCCATGTCTTTTCTGGAGTCTTCTCTCTTTTGAAGACAAATGACTGCGACCAATTTGGATCGGTTCTTCTCCACTGGCAACAGGTACAGCTGGAACCATCTGAAGTGCAAGTTTAGCATGAGTCTCCTTCTGAATCGGTCCTTTATTAGGCTTGAGTTCTTTCACCTTATCACGAAGCCGGTGGTCATTTCTAGTAGCCACTAGTTCATCTAGCGAGTCAGGAGTCGCACGAGCGGCAAGTTCGTCCTTCAAGCGGGTATTCAGACCTCTGAAGAAGAGAGTTTTCATGCATCTAAGTTCCCAGCATAATTCTGTAGCAAGAGTCTTGAACTCTATTGCAAAATCAGCCAGTGGTCGGTTGCCTTGCTTCAGGTGACTGTTGCTTGCAGAACCAACAACAGTCACTCAAGCAGGATCGTCAAAAACAGATTTAAATAATTCTATAAATCCATCAATATCCTGCAGGATTGGATCCTTATGTTCCCACAGCATTGAAATCCAAGACAAGATAGAATATAAGTAGTCTTGGAATAGGCTGTGGAGAAATGTGCAGGCTGCAAGACAAAATACATGCAGCATTGGTTTAGGAAACCTCTGGTTCTTTGAATCTCTCCAGAGAAACGAACTGGAGCAGCCAGAGGTACCATAGTCTTTATAGTTACTTCAGGTAACTGACCTTCATTACTGGAAGTAGCGCCTTGCATCTTCTGTGCTTGCAGCTGATGAAACACTGAAGTGAGTCTCTCCAATGCATCTTGTAATTCAGCAGTGCGTATGGCCAGGCCTGGAATGGCCTGCAAGGCATTCAGCTGTGCTGGATCCATGGAGTTAGCAATCTGTTATAATTAGTGAGGTTTGGGTGGATCCTTGGATACTGTGGCAGCTGACCACACCCACGGGAGGCAGTCCCGTGAGGGGCCACACGTCAGGCTCAGCGGGGGACACACAAACAGAGATTGATCTTTTATTAGACAATGTGATGAAGCCACCAGAGGAGGCAGTGGTGAGCAATAGAAGTAGCCCAGCTGGGCTAGTATCCCTCAGGCGCTGGAACAGCGATTCCTCTGGTAGCAGTGCTGTTGTGCAAAGAACTGAGAATAATAAGTACAGTGGAATATGCACAAGCCCCAATATGGAAAACCCCAGGATAGGGAGAGTAGGCCCTTGAGGAGCGAGTACCTGATCCCTGAGAGCTGAGAGGCTTGAAGGTGATGTACTCACACAGTGGTTCCATGTAGGAGATGATAGGGATGTGCATTTGTTTCATTCGTTTCATTCGTTTCATATACAAGCATGTAATATTAAACGAATGAAACAAATGAAATGAATGCACATCCCTAGGAGATGGCACCAGGGCTGGAACGGAGGCAGGCACTTGAGGAGCGAGTACCTGGTTCCAGGGAACAGCTCTGAGGTGAAGATGGTAGTACTCACTGGTGTTGACGATAGCAAATCCTTCCAGGCAGAAGAGAAGGTAGAAGCAGGCAGCGAGTCAGGGAACATGGGCCCTCGAGGATCGAGTACCGATTTCCTGATAGCGACCTGAAAAGCAAGTGAGGCCCCCGAGGAGCGGGTACCCTGTTAGCATTAAGTGTCCAATAGTAGATTGGAGGCAGAGTAGCTGGGTACGGAGAGCAAATCCCATTTGTAAGGATTTCCCTTGCTAACTCAAAGGCTAGCAAACAAAGTAGGCTTTAAATATCCGGGCAGCGTGCCATCATCACAGGGGGATGCCCCTGAGGTTTGTGCCAAGTAGGAAATAAGAGGGAAGGCCGCGTGGCGCGCATGCCCTAAGGTACAGATGGAGCATGGCAGGAGGCAGCGCTGAAACCGGTCCAGTGACGCCGGAGAGATGGCAGGCAGACGCCGCAGCAGCCAGGTGTCCATCAACAGCAAGAGGAGGTGCAAGGAAAGAAAGGTAGGCAGAGTGAAACCGTCGAGAAGGGTCGGTTGCAACATCAGCCACTTATCCAGCTAAATTATAGCCAGATAAGTAGTTACCCAGCTATAGTTTATCTGGACAAAAAAAAGGAGCATTCTGGGACATTCCATGGAAGAGTTATGTTATCTGGCTAACCTATCTGAATATCGTATATATCCAGAGAACTTTAGATAAATGTACACTTCTAGTGTTAGCACCAGAGTAACACTGGAAGTGGCTGGGATTGCATTACTCTGCTATTCTGGCATAAGAAATGGCTCCAATTAAGGTATCAGGTGGGAGGGCTTCTGGTACCAGCACTGGGAAGGTGGTTGGTGGGGGGGGGGGGGCAGTAAACAAAGTTTTCTTTTATATTTAGTGGGGAGAGAGGGAATAGGGAGGGTCGAGCCTTGCACAGTGGTTTACTTTTTATTTTAAACCTTATGAAGTGGTTGGGAGAAAGATCTGGGTCAGCAGGTGGGTGATACTCAGAAAGGGGAATCAGGCTGAGAGGCCCATGAGTCCCATTATTTGATTTTATTTATTTTAGTAAGGAGCACTAATTACCCACATATCTTTTGAAAATATCTGGGTAAGTAGCAAGTTGGCCAGATAACTTTAGGCCTAAATAGCCATATAGCTGGCCAGTTAGACATAAAGTTACTCAGCTATATGTAGCTAGATAACTTTATAGTATTATATTCAGCAGGACATGTATCCCACTGAATATATGGGATAAGCTGTCAGGTTAACTTTAGCTGGATAACTTATCCACTACCTAGCCAATATGTCTTAAATATAGCCCAAATCAACCATTCAAATCAGTTTCCTTGGAAAAATACATCTTCCCAATAGGATAAGTAGCACCATTCCAATAAAAAAACAAATAAGAAACTGCTCCCAACATAGTAAACACTATTAGAGGTCACCCCATTGTTTTAGAGTAGCTTGCTGTCTAATGAAGAATTGCAGCTGAAATATGGAATGTGAAGCTTCAGTCCAGTGTTTAACCAGTAGTGCTTCAATCTTTTTAGTGCAGATACAGCTTTTATGCTAAACAATCAAAATGTAACAGGATTTTTCGCTTTAGCTACATAAAATAACTTGCATGGGCAAAGGATGGCATACACAATTTGCAAGGTGTTGCAATCAAACCGTTCTCAAATACAGTGTTGCAGCAGGAGTGAAGGATGTTGAAAAAAAATGAATTTGAAAACAATTCTCGCATACACAACACTACTTACACTTGAAAAAAAGTCGTTGTAAAGAATCCATACTCTGAGAAGTAGTGCTTTATGTGTTCATCAATCTGTCATGTAAGCTATGTCCGCTGGTGTGAGCAAAAATAGCTTTTTCCTCCAAAAATCTCATATACAGTTAAAATGTTCCAGTGTTGAAGAATAATCTTTTGATTATCATATGATCTTGGAGTAAATGGTAACATATATATTAAAGGACACTTCTAATTTTGTTTGCAAAAGAATATCTCTATCTGAATGTAGATCCTTCTTGAACACACAGCTGTTGACCTTAGAGGGATACAATCTTTGGAAAAACTGCTCAGCCATGCAGTTGGCCTGAAATCTGTATTCTTCCTTGGTGGAAATGCAAAAAATTGGCCAATTGGAATGTTCCGGAGACGTTGAGGGTGATAACTTGAAGAAATGTAACAAGGTATTTCTGTCTATTGGCTTATACAATGACTGAAGTAAATAATAAGGCGCAGCCCAGATAAAGAAGATATCATCACTAAAGTGTACTCACATCTTTATGTGGGCCAAAAAGAAGAGCTGTAGATTTATTTTTCTTTAAAAATTGTTACATACAAACATGCTACTGAGGGGCCATTGTGACCCTCATTGCCATGCTTTTCATTTGCTGGTAATATTGAAAATGAAAAAACTTTCTTACGGTTTCCAAAAATGCTACCCCGGAAATTTCAAAGATTTATTATTTACCTGATCAGAAAAATGTTTCTTCAATGATTGATCAACTTCACGGTCCTGGTGACTGAGATGGATTTCTCGACTCTTTTGGAGCATTCCACCTCTGAATGTATGGAAATATTGAGCCTTTTGCTAAGCTTTACCAGGGAGACAAATACATTTTGGACCCTTACATTTTTTTTTCGTCTTACTAATATAGTTTTAATGAGACAAAGAATTTTTATTTTCCCTGATGTCATCAGTGAAATTCAGGTTAGACAGAAACTTTTTCTTATAAAGAAGCTAGAGTTTTAGCTCTAGGTGCTTTATGTTACATTTTCCCTGCAAGTGTGTAATTAAGCTTCAAAGTTATAAATATGTTTTCATGGATCCCAGTGAATTGGAAGCTTTTTGTGCAAGGAAGGGTGGTTACTTCTGTTGGTGAGGATGAAGTGCTCCCTGTTACCTCCTAGGTTCATCCTGTTAGATTAAATTTGAATGTTCTTCTTTTTAATTTCTTGTCTTCTTCTATGCCCGTAATGTGGTCTAATATAGCCATAAAACATGTACTTTCTTTGAAGTATGATTATTTCTATATATCATTTGAATGATGGCATGCATTTTTTTTTAAGCAAGGTCTCTTGGGTATTAACATTTTTGTGAAGCCAATAAAGATAATAATTTAAATGTCTTAGCGCAATATGGGCCAAAGCGCAAATGAAATTTCTTTGTTCAGTGAACAAAACCATGGGCTCTAAACTGGCAGCAATGATGTTCAGGGTGGATTCCTGATGGGATGTTTTTATACAGAGCAGCAACATCCGTAGTGAACAATATCTAAGTAGAATCACAATAGTTGAAAGATTGTAATAATAATTGAATGAAATGAGATGAGTCACGGATGGAAGAGGGGCAACTAAGTATCCACATATTTGGAAAGAGGTTCAAGAAGTAGGGATGTGAATCGTTTTTTTGATGATTTAAAACAATCGTCAGATATATTTTAAATCGTCAAAAATCGTTAGAGCCGCGATACAATAAAAATTCCCCCGATTTATCGTCAAAAAATCGTAAATCGGGGGAGGGCGGCAAAACCGGCACACCAAAACAACCCTAAAACCCACCCGACCCTTTAAAAGAAATCCCCCACACTCCCGAACCCCCCCAAAATGTTTTAAATTACCTGGGGTCCAGTGGGGGGTCCTGGCGCGATCTCCCACGATCTCCCGCTCTCGGGCCACAGCTGCGTTAATAGAAATGGCGCAGGTGGCCCTTTGCCCTAACCATATGACAGGGCAAAGGTAGCGCCGGCGCCATTTTGGTTCCTGACACCCGACTTCTTGAGTGCAAGAGATCGCTCCCGGACCCCCGCTGGACCCCCAGGGACTTTTGGCCAGCTTGGGGGGTCTCCTGACCCCCACAAGACTTGCCAAAAGTCCAGCGAGGGTCCGGGAGCGACCTCCTGCACTCACGCCATATTGCTAATATTCAAAATGGCGCCTGCGCTACCTTTGCCCTCACTATGTCATACGACCCCGATTTACGATTTTTAACGATTAAAAAAAAAAAAAAACCAGCCAAAATCGATCGTTAAGACGATCGATCACACGATTCACATCCCTATCAAGAAGGGTAAAATCCTTGAGACAATAGGTTGACCTGAAGGTGTTTCAGTGATTTGTGAATTTTTGGAACTAAACAGAAAACTGGAAAACAGGTTGCTAGTTAAAGATATTTGAGTACATGTGTCTGGATAATTTTATCTTAAATGGCTATATTCAAAAGATATAGCTGGTGAAGTAATGAAAAAAACACACCATGTTTAAAAAGTATGCAGAACTGTAGTTCCCCCCCCCCCCCTCCCAATAAATGTTTGGAAGTTATTTCATTCTCCCCTTCCTCCCCAAGTCCTCTAAAAAATAGTGATACAATTGTGAGGCTATTGGACTGAGACCAGCTCCCCCTGAAATTTCAGAAAATATATGTGCCTCCAGGCCTTCTCATCAACCCAACCCACCTCCCTCCTGCTACCTCAACCCACCACAACTTTATCACTATCTTTAGGGTGTATGGGGCAGGGACAGGGGGAAATCAGGCACAATGTCTCAGATAACTTTCAAGCATTTAGTGGCATGGGAGGTGTTGGGGATCGAGCCTGCAGGCAGTGCCGATGAAAGGGTATCCAGCCACCCTAGGAAGTGATGTCCTCACTTAGGGGTAGCACGCGCTAGGGGTGTGCATTCGGATTGACCGCATTAGTAAAACGCAACTCATATTTTTTTTTTTACTTAAAAAATTGATTCGACATAAACGATCGGATTTCCCACATATCGAACATAGATATGTTCGATATGTGGGAAATCGTGATTGTTGAGCCAAAATAAAAATATAAACCCCCTCACCCTCCTTAATCCCCCCCCCTGACTTACCACAACTCCCTGGTGATGGAGCGAGGAGTGAGGACGCCATTTCTGCAATCCTTGGCGAGAAGCATGTGACGTCGGCGGCACGTCGAGTGACGCCGGCGTCACGTGATTCCCGGCTCGTTCGCGCCGGACGGCTCGTTCGGCCCAAAAAGAACTTTTGGCCAGCTTGGGGGGGTCAGGAGGCCCCCCCAAGCTGGCCAAAAGTTCTTTTTGGGCCGAACGAGCCGTCCGGCGCGAACGAGCCGGGAATCACATGGCGCCGCGTCACTCAGACGCGACGTCACGTGATTGCCGGCAAGTTCGCGCCGGACGGCTCGTTCGGCCCAAAAAGAACTTTTGGCCAGCTTGAGGGGGTCAGGAGGCCCCCCCAAGCTGGCCAAAAGTTCTTTTTGGGCCGAACGAGCCGTCCGGCGCGAACTTGCCGGGAATCACGTGACACCGCGTCTGAGTGACGCGGCGCCATGTGATTCCCGGCTCGTTCGCGCCGGACGGCTCGTTCGGCCCAAAAAGAACTTTTAGCCAGCTTGGGGGGGCCTCCTGACCCCCTCAAGCTGGCCAAAAGTTCTTTTTGGGCCGAACGAGCCGTCCGGCGCGAACTCGCCGGGAATCACGTGACGCCGCGTCACTCGACGTGCCACCGACGTCACATGCTTCTCGCCAAGGATTGCAGAAATGACGTCCTCACTCCTCGCTCGATCACCAGGGAGTTGTGGTAAGTCTGGGGGGGGATTAAGGAGGGTGAGGGGGTTTAAATTTTTTTTTTGCACATATGTACATATACCCAACTCATTGGATTTTTTTAATGTCCATATTGGCCGCAAGTGGGACCCCCTTTCGGACATAAAAAATATGAACATAAAATTTTGCTCTGCACATCCCTAGCACGCGCACATGTACACCCAATTTTATAACATGCGCGCGCAGGTGCATGCATGTTATAAAATTGGAGGTCGGTGCATGCCAGGGGGTGCACAATTGTGCACCTTGCGTGTGCCAAACTGCGCTGCCTTCCTCTGTTCCCTTCCCCCTAGCCTGACCTGCCTACCCCTTCCCCTAACCTCCCCCCCCAGCCCTACTCTAACCCCCCCCCCCCGACCTTTGTCTCACCTTTTGTGCCTGCCTCCGGGCAGGCGCAAGTTGTGCGCACCAGCATCCTGCCAGTACGCGATCCTCCGCCCCACCCCTTTAGTAAAAGCCCGGGACTTACACGTGTCCTGGGGCTTTACGCACGTCACTGGACCTTTAAAATCTGGTGCATAATCTCTCTCTCTCACACACACATGTAATACATACCTCAAAATGGAAAATACCCTCCAGCTCCGCTCCTCACCCATACCAATTTTTATCTCATCCGTCCTTTCAAAACTGCTGCCCTTACCAGCTTTACTCTGCCGCTCTGCCCACTTCCAGCACCCTAGGCCACCACCTATCCTGTCCAATGCTTCTGCAGGCCCTGCCTGTAGGACAGCTAACATTTTCTTTTTTATATTGTTTCTCTTTTCTTCTCTTAACCAGCTATATCATTTGAATATATATGTATCAAGAACTTTAAACCTGTCTATATTCAGACATAGTTGGTTAAGTTTGAAAGTTATCTGGGAAATGTTACCTGGCTATCTTTATCAGAACATTTCTCCCACTGAATATCCCTGATGACTTACCTAGCTATCTTTAGCTGGATAAGTTATCCATTCTTTGCTTTTCTGAATATTGACATCAGTGCTAATTTCTTTCATTTTTCTTCTAGAATATGAACAGCATTTTCTGTAGTCAAATTTCTTACTTTAAAATCTATCATTTCATAGCTAATATCCACAATTTTAGTATTTTTTGATTCTATAGATTTTCAGTTTACCATTCAATGCTTTTGTCATAATTGCCAATATTTCCAGTACTACATACTTGGCAGTTCAAGAACATTCTCCATTTTAGAATCAAACTGCTTGATTGCTTTCCTTTTTCTTTCCTGTTGCTTTAATGGCCATCTATTTCTCCAGTTGTAATATGTTTGTCCATTAACTCTTCATATATAATTAGAGTTAAAAATGGTACCTGCAGGATAAATTCTGCTATGGCTGAACAAAAAAAAAAAACAAACAAACACAGGATGATTCATGGAGCCAAACAGATGTATATCTTACATCCTCAGCTATATTACATGACCAAAGAAAGTGGTTTTAAAAGGGTGATTGCCATGATTTTAAAAAAAGCACCGTCTCTTTAAAAGTGATTTCTGCAATAAGAGAGAGAAGACTATGATTTTTACAGAGATGAAGATATTTTCTACATTTCCCTCTCAGGGCATATGGTAGAGCAAAATGTCACAGGTTGTTTAAGCTAGGTTTTCAATTTTGCAATGAAAGAAAAAGAAAATGAAAATGTCAATATTTCTCCCACAGACTCTAATGGGAGCTATGAAGCTACATAAAAGACCTTCCAGAGATATTTCAGCCCTAGGTGGAGATTTGAAGGCTATAGGAAGCGATTAAAAGTCATGTAAGTGTGCTGTGAATAATTTTGAGACTTACAAGTTTGGGGGAGAGGTAAAATTGTTAGTAAATTAATCTTTAGCTTGTGTGATTAATTAAAAAGAAAAACTGGGTAATTTTAGTGTGTATATCTAACTAAAAGAAAGGAAAGGTGGGTAATTATTTTTGTTAGGGGTGTGCTTCACTTTTTTTTATGTTGTTTTTGCTTCAGTCCATTATCTGATTTAATTTTTAAAATGGTTTAGGGGATATTTATTTTGTGATTCCCTAATTTCACAGTTAGTGTGCAATATTGGGATTTAGCTCACATTAACTAAAAATATTACCAATATGTTAAAAAGTGTCAATTGCGGAAGCAGTTTGTTAGCTAGCAGTATGCTTCTGAATTCCCATTGGCTGTCTCCTTAGAAACTTGTTTGTGTTGCTAAGGTTGCAAAGTGGTAGTTGAGTGGGGTTGGCCAGTACCTGGCAGCAAGTTTAAACAAACAAGTATTGTGATAATAGCATCAAGTTCTAATTAGTAAACAATTAAAAGCATGTAATGCAAATGCATATTTTGAATTTACCAATTCCTTTGTATATTAGGAAAGGGGCTCAGGCATTTTGGGATTATGCATAGTTTTAATTCTCCTGGTGTGTGTCTGTGTATTGAGGAGATGACGGGTGAGAGGGGAAGTAATTGCAGTGACTGTATGAGGTGATAGGTGGGTGAGAGACTGGTTGGGGTGGGGACTAGTAAGAGTGAGGCAACCTGGTGTGTGTGGGTGGGAGTAACCTGTAACTCCATACAGTCACCCCAGTCACCCCTCCACAAAACCCCATGCTACCTCTCTCTCTCTCTCTCCCCCACCTATCACCACATATAATCATTTCAGTCATTTCCCCTCTCACTAGTCACTCCTACACATACCAGGCTGCCTCTCTCACCAGCCTCCATTCCAACCACTCTCTATCTCTCCTCTTTCATCCACATGCAGTCACCCAGGTATTCCCCCTCTCAAGAGTCACTCCCACATACCAGGCTGCTTCTCTCTCACCAGTCACCTTTCCAACCAGTCTCTTGGCCACCTTTCACTCCATACAGTCATCCCAGTCAATCCCACTCTCACCAGTTACCCACAAATCCTGGGCTATCTCTCTTTCACCAGTCTCCACCTCAACCAGGATCACCCCTACCTGTCACACATACAGTCATCCCAGTCACTCCCCATCTCATCAGTGACTTTAATACAAACCAGGCTGCCTCTTTCTCACCAGTTACCACTCACCACTCCAACAAGTCTCTCTCCCACTTGTCACCCTATACAGTAATCCAAGTCACACTCTCTCTCACCAGTTACCCCACATACATCAGACTGCCTTTCTCTCACCAGTCACCAACCAGTCTCTCTCCCGCCTGTCAGCCCATACAGTCATCCCAGTCATTCCCACTCTCACCAGTCACCCCCACATACACCAGGCTTCCTCTCTCACCAGTCACCACATTCTACTCTAACCAGTCTCTCTCCCACCTGTCACTACTTATAGTCACCCCAGATACTCACCCTCTCACACCCACCAGGGAAATTAAAAGTATGCATATCCCAAAATTCCAGGCCCCCTTTCCTAAAATGCAAAGGGTTTGGCAAATTCAAAATATGCATTTGCATTTGCATTACATAATTTTGCTTTTGCTGACTAGAAATTAATGGTATTATTATATCACTTGTTTGTTTACATATGTTACCAGGAACTGGCCATCCCCCCACAAACACTACCTTGGAACCTTTGCAACATAAACAAGTAACTAAAGAGACAGCCAATGGGAATGCTGAATCATACCTCTAGCTAACAAATTGCTCCCCCATCTGACACTTTTTTAGTTAGCACATTATAGTTAGTGCGTGCTAACATCCAGTTAGACAGCACTAAGTCTTTTTTCGTTTTGCAGTCTTAATAAAACAGGATGAAATAGACAATTTTGTTGCTGTTTTCTAATTCATTAAAAATGACTGCACACAAAAGGCTGGATTTTTATTGGCCCACACGCATAAAACACAGGGGTTATGCACACAGCCGTGCCTTGTGTGCACCCAACGCATTTTCAAAGGGGCCTGGCCACACACGTAAGCCCTGTTGCACACAGAAGAGCCAGGCATCAGCAGTGGGGTGGTCCAAGGGGCAGAGTGGGGCTAGAGGTGCCAGGTACAGCGGTCATTTGCTGTTGTGCTGGGGAATTGTGCGTCGGCAGGGTGCTGGCATGCGCAACTTCCTTTGCAGGAGCAAAAAGTACGTTTAAAAAATGGGGAGGGCTAGGATAGTGATAGGGGCTGGTAGGATAGGGGAAGGGGAAGGGAAGTTAGGGAAGCCCAACGATGCATCGCCACACAAATTTGCTAAATTATACCTCCCTTGCGTGTGCTGACAGGGATTTTATAAGATGTGCGCACTAGCGTGTGCATGTTATAAAATCGCCCATCTATATGTGTGCGCGGGGTAGCTCACGCACATGGATACACAAGCATTCTTTCTAAAAATCTACCCTTAATTTTTATGTTCATTATTAAAAGAAAGGAAAGGTAGGTAATTATTTAGTGTGTCTTTATTTCACTCTCACCCACCCCAAATTCCTCTCACCCATGAGTATATTCTTTGATTTATAGACTCAGTCCATATAAGAGAACTAGAGATATGTTCACACCAAAAATCAATGAGGGATTTATTTAAAATAAAGGAATGACCCAGCTCTTATCAATACATTAATTATTATTTCCAGGCAGGATAACATTTAATACTTCTCATAAAATTAATAAGGATATGCATCTTTTAAAAAATGACATATCTGAAACGAAAAGACCCCATTTGTTTCATTTGTGGGGACCACAAAATAAATGGGGCCCTTCCCAAAAATGAAACATATCTTATTTGTTTCATTCATTTAGCCCTCATAGACTTGAATTGCTCATTAAAGTCTTTGGAGCAAAAAGATTCTAATAGAGGAGGTAATGTGGAAGTCTCCATGGCAACTGTGACTCATGTGTGACCTCAAAACATGTCAGGACTTGTGGGAAAGGGGAGCAGAATGCCAACATCATCAGAGTGAATTCAGTGAGGCAGATGTTGGGTTCTGAGCATGTACGAGGAAAGAACTCAGACTTTCATTTTGTGTTGGATTTTGTCTGGGAAGGGCAAGCTTCTGTATGAACTCTCACAGAGTTTAACAAAAGACAAAGCACAGTTGTACAAACTAGAAACATTTCAAATCATTTTGACTGCTGTTCTACTGCACTAGTCTTGGTCTCATTGTCACACTTACCCACTGAGAAAGGAAGGGTTGTGACAGGCTTCTAGCAATAGCAGTTTGGCACAACTTTTCCTCTCTCTTTGGGGAGGGTGAAGGACAAGTTGGTAGGGTTGCCAACTGGCTCCAGATGTTCATGCAGGTACTTACTTATAGTTTTACTTTTCCTAGGAAATGCAACAGGGAAATCAGAATAAGTCCCGGCATGTAATGGGGTGAAACCAGGACTGGATCAACCTGCCCTGAAAATCTGGAGCCAGTTGACATCTCTACAGGCAGGGTGGGAGAGAACTAGATCAGTGCCAGCACCGAGTGCTTTTTTCTCTGTCTGAGTCTTCAGTGCAGATAGTGCAGCCAGCAAGAAAGCAGCCAGTGGACACTTTGTGGATCCTACTTCTAAGTAGTGCACAGAGCGGAGCAGTTTCAGCTGTGCTATGTATGCACTAGTGAAGAGGATGACACTGTATTGTCTCTGTGTTTATAGTTCACACATACACAGAGTGATGTAGTCAGTGATATTATACACTAACACTACATACAATCAGTTCCATTCGAAATAATAAAGATTTAAAAATCCCTACCATTAAAATCCTCAATTGGCACTGCAGTGACAAATTAAAGTGCATCAAGTCTGGGAAAAAGCTTAGGCTGAGGGAAGAATTTAGGTGGCAAAAGAGGCCCTAAAACAGGAACACCCCCACCTAAAATTAAAAGGAATCTTTTCCTATCGAAAATGACAGGAGTGGCAGGCAGTTCCAGCCAGAAGAGATTGACATATGGAGAGGATGTGCCACCACCACTTGTTGCTCTCCCTATTGTTTTGGAGGGGAGGGAAATAGCAGGCAGTAGCAGCAGCAGCAGCAGGGCAGTAGAGATAGACATGCAAATCCTAAAACCACCAGCAGCTCAGTTTTCTTTACTTAGCACTGAAAAGGTAACAAAAGTAGTACTGGCAGAAGCATCATCAGAATCAGAATCCCCTTTTAAAAGGATTCCCTGAAAAGGAAATTGTACAACTATTAGATGAAGAAAGTTTTAGAGGATTAATAATTACCAGCATATTAGCCTCCACTTCACTGATATAGGAGAGAGAGGAAACTGGTGATGTTGGTGAGGGAGAGCAGGTGACAGTGCATGAGTGATGCCCCTGCCACTGTTTATCAGGGTCCACCCACCTCCTCCTCTACTCCACTGCCAGCAGCCACCTCCAAGGATATAGACTAGGATGCATGAAAGAAATCTGGGATCCGGAGGCACTTCTAAGTCAGAGAGAAACCATGCTTGGCTTGCTGCAATTATTGTGCCAAGGATAGCAGCCAAGGCAGACCAGCAGCCGCCTGTCAGAAGGCAGAAGCGACAACCCACAGTGGAGGAAAAGGGGTGGTGTTTGGTAATGATTGCCTTTGATGATCAGCCCTTGCAGTTAGTGAAGAATGTGGGTTTAAAGCATTTTTTTGCAGGTGTTATCCCCAAATTACAAAGTCCCCTCCAGGATCACATTTAGTAGAAAATGCATCCTCAGCTTGCAAAACCAGTTACTAGCCTTAACAGAAACATGGGGGTAACCTGTACAGACCGGCATTTACTACCATAAGAAACTTGCTTGGCAGCCTGGATTGACCATTTGGAGGTTTTCTGCCATCATTACTATATTACTATGTATTCACATCCCAGCACTGCTGGCTAAGGCAAAGGGAAGCAATATGGGCCAGATTTTATAACATGTGCGCAGGCGTAGATTTGTTCGTGCAACCCGGCGCCCTCCCGCTCCCTGTGACCACCGGATTTTCTAAGTTCTGCGAACTTAGAAAATCCAGCCCCATGTCTAGTTACATCAACACACATGTGTATATGTTGCCATTTTATATGTTGTATCAAATGTTATGCTTTTAATTATGATTTTTTTCATTAATTTATATTGAGTTTTATATGTTTGTTTATGTATTTGAACCCCTGAGGCAGCCCCAAATGTAAGGGGCGAAACTCGGCTAGAGTCGGGCTTTTTTTAAAATCATGTCTCCACAAAATACAGATTCTGATCGGACATCTAGCATCTATTCCACTTTGTTTCCCTATTCCTTCTGCCTGCCAGTCCCCAAACACCACTACAGAGACTTGACTACACTGAACACTCTCCTTCTGCCTGCCAGGCCCCAGATATGAGCACAGTGGCCCTGCTGCTACTGCTCTGCCTTTCTACCATGCTTATTATGAATGTGCATGGGAATTTTGGTGAGTAAAACCTGCCAGCTAGCTATGAAATATGATTTCTGCTAGCTACAAAGCCATTACATCTTTAGAGACCTATCCCATGGCCATTATCAGTAAGTCATAACCTCCCCCTTATAGCCAGTGCAGCAGTATGTGACTGTATTTGCTTAATGTTAAAATATTGGCTGGTAAAAGACTGTGATTTGTTATATTGTAGCTATTTTTCACAACCTAGTTTCAGGAGGAGTAGGCCAATATATTAGAGGCCAATCATTGTCTCCAGGAGGGGAGACAATGATTGGGGACAGTAGGGATCTCTATGGCCCCACACTATTGGGGAAAAGTCTCAATATCTTTCCCACTATCTATAGCACATTGATGAACTCAAGCTTTGTAGATGCTGTAAAGTATCAGAACTAGGGATGGGCACAGATTTTTTTCATGTCATTTTCATTTTGGGTTGTTATCTGTTTAATTTCTTTTTTAAAATGGTATAGGGATGTTTATTTCATGTTTCCCTAATTTTGGAATTAGTGCACGCTAACTGGATGATAGCGTGCACTTCCTACAGTTAGTGCAATCTAACATTCAGTTAGCGTGCACTAAGTCCAGTTAGTGAGAACTAACTCAAAATACTAATTTTAAGAAATTTCTGTTTCAGGTCATTCCTGAAACAAGACTAGACAATTTTGTTGCCATTGTCTATTTTGCCAAAAATGAATGTACATCCCTAATAAGAACACCTGCAACAATGGTGTGATAAGCCCCCTGCTACATCAACCAATATCAGCCACTTTCTCCACTGCAACATCCACTCCAGATCAGTTGTAAGCTTAGCTAGTTTAGACTTAGGTATTAAATGGTACAGAACTTATTGACACATATCACAGTATAAGAAAGATTAACAATATCAATCAATAATAAGCTAGATGCTAGATAACCCAGTATATTGATAAATAATCACAATTAAATCAGTATTCCTAATAAAAAAATAAAAGGTCCACCTATAAATAATCAAGTATATTAATAAACAATCAAATACACATTAAAAAAAATTAAATATAAATCAACCAAAAAGAAATACTTAAAACAAGGTCAGTTCCTATGTACACTTAAGTCCAAATGTGTCTTATTGAAAAAAGTGCAAAAAATGTAATCATAACTAGACCATAAAATACACACATAACATACATTATATCAAAGTTGAATATTGTTCATTCATCTACCCTTGTAACCAAACCACTGATCTCTGAAATGCTGCCTGTTCCATGCACAGGTCCCCAGAGGCAGGCAGAGCTCCGGAGTTTTAATATGTGGATGAAATGATGGTGCAAGGAAGAGAGATTCATTTTTCTAAGGAACTGGGGAACCTTTTGGGGAAAGGGGAGTCTTGTCTGAAGGGATGGACTCCAGCTTAACCAGAGTGGAACCAGGCTGCTGGTGCTAACCTTTAAAAAGGAGATAGAACAGCTTTTAAACTAGAACAAAGGGGATAGCTGACAGTCACACAGCAGCCATGGTTCAGAGGAAGGTATCTTCAAAGGAGACTAATGAAGCATTAGAGTCAGGACATCCCAACATAGAGGATCCAATAATAAGAAAAGTAGTCCAAGTGCCTATAATAAAACACTCACCTAAGCTAAAAGATTCCAATTTATCCCTGTCAACTAAAAAGCAGAATGTAAATACAAACAAAAAACACACTTTGCAATGTTTGTATACTAATGCAGATGTCTAAGAAGTAAAATGGGAGAATTAGAGGGGTAGATTTTAAAAAATAGCGAGATTGCGTACTTTTGTTCGCGCACCAGGCGCAAACAAAAGTACGCTGGATTTTATAAGGTACGCGCGTAGCCGCACATATCTTATAAAATCCGGGATCAGCGCGCGCAAGGCTGCCGATTTTGGGCAGCCTGCGCGTGCCGAGCCGCGCAGCCTGCCTCCATTCCCTCCGAGGCCGCTCCGAAATCGGAACGGCCTCGGAGGGAACTTTCTTTCGCCCTCCCCTCACCTTCCCCTCCCTTCCCCTACCTAACCCACCCCCCGACCCTATCTAAACCCCCCCACCTTTATCCATGGATTTATGCCTCCTGGAGGCAGACGTAAATCTACGCGCGCCAAGACCCGACCCAGGGGCTGTTCCGGAGGGCGTGGCCACGTCCCCGGGCCGGCGCCAATCCCCCAGGACCCGCCCCCCTAACACCGAGTCACGCCCCCCAAACGCAACGCCCCCGACACGCCCCTTTCAGGAAGTCCCGGGACTTACTCGTGTCCCGGGGCTCTGCGCGCGCTGGCGGCCTATGCAAAATAGGTGCGCCGGCGCGCGAGGGCCCTGCGCGTGTAAATCCGGCCGGATTTACGCGCGCAGGGCATTTAAAATCCGCTGGAGAGTGTATAACAGTGAATGATGGCATAGACTTAATTGGCATTTGAAAGACATGGTGGAAAGAGGTTAACCAATGGGATAGTGTTATACCAAGGTACAAATTATATTGCATTGACAGAGAGGAGCATCTTGATGGCGATGTGGTGCTTTATGTCTGGGATGGGATAGAGTCCAATAGGATAAAGTTCCTGCATGAGACTAAATGTACCATCAAATCTTTATGGGTAGAAATGCCTTATGTGTTGGGGAAGAGTATAGTGATAGGAGTACCCTACTGTCCACCTAGCCAAGATGGAAAGACGGATAGAGAAATGCTAAATTAGGGAATAATAATAGTAATAATGGAAGATTTCAATTACCCCAATATTGTCTGGGTAAGCCAAACTTCAGGGCATACTAGAGAGAGAAAGTTCCTGGATGGAATAAATGACAGTTTTATGGAGCAAATGGTTCAGGAACTGTCAAGAGAGGGAGCAATTTTAGATCTAAATCTCAGTGAAGCGCAGGATTTGGTGAAAGAGGTAACTGTGGTGGGGCCGCTTGGCAATAGTGACCATATTATGATCAAATTTGAATTAATGACTGGAAGAGCGACAGTATGTAAATCCATGGCTCTAGTGCTAAACTTTCAAAAGGAAACTTTAATCCAATGAGAAAAATAGTTACAAAAAAACCCAAAAAACTAAAAGGTGCAGCTACAAAGGTAAAATATATTGTTAAGAAATACCATCCTAGAAGCACAGTGCAGATGTATTCTACACAATAAGTGTTATACCTGAAGATTGGAAGTTGGCCAATGTAATCCCAATATTTAAAAAGGGATCCAGGGATGATCCGGGAAGCTATAGACCAGTGAGCCTGACTTCAGTGCCAGGAAAAATCATGGAAACTGTTATAAAGAATAAAATCACAATAAATTTAGATAGATATGGTTTGATGGAGCACAGCCAACATGGATTTACCCACGGGAAGTTTTGCCTCACAAATCTCCTACATTTTTTTAAGGGGTGAATAAATATGTGTACAAAAGTGAACCAGTAGATGTGGTATATTTGGATTTCCAGAAGGCATTTGACAAAGTCCAGCATGAGAGGCTTCTAAGAAAACTAAAAAGTCATGGGATAGGAGGTGAAGTCATTTTGTGGATTGCAAGTGGATTGTATTGAATTGCAAGAGGACCTTGAGAGACTGGAATATGGTGCTTCCAAATGGCTGATGAAAATTAATGTGGAAAATTGTGAAGTGATGAATATAGGGAAAATAACCCTTGCTGTAGTCACCTTGTAAACGATTGTGATCTATACATGGAACAGTGGTATATAAAAAGTCCAAATAAATAAATAAACCAATAAATAAATACCTGAATGTAATTTACTTTGAAGTGTTCAAAAGTGGAATAAAAATAAATAAATAAATAGATAAATAAATATATAAAAAGTGGCATAAATGCCAGCCTAAGGCTCCACAAAGGTGAAAAGGGTTAACAGGCTTCCAGCATTGACTGGAGTTCTCCAAAGCACTGTGTGAGAAGCAGATAAGCAGCAAAAGAACACTCCAAGGAACAAAAAGAGGATACCAGCAATATTTACTTGAACACTTGATGGCATCACGAGAAAAGTCCCTTATCGCGTGTGATACCAAGATGGGGGCAGAGTCGGCCCCGGAAGAGGAGGAGTCGGGGCGTCACCGGGGCCGACTACGCGAAGGCGCCGTGGACGATGAAAAGGTAAGGGCCTTTTCGCTTCCTATTTCGCGCCCAATAGCTACACCTTCTATGGTGGCGCTATTGGGTGCGAAACTGGCAGCGATCACACCGCGGCGGTGCGATCGCTGCCAGCTAGTGCAGGGCCGTCCCCCCATTTCGGCCCCCCCACCCCTCATAGGCCTGCGATACTTTAGAAAATGAGGCCCTAAGTTTGTTTTGATATGGTTGGAGCATGACATGCTGAACCTGGAAATGTCACCACAATGGTTAAATTTGAAGCATGGCATGAGGTAGCTGGTAGTGTCAGGCCACACTGGCTATAGCTGGAGCAAGTCAGGTTTATGCAAAATACACTAGGCCTCAGTGGATATGGTTGGAATATGGCATGCTGAAGTTGGAAGTATCAGGCCACAGTGGTTGTGGCTGGAGCAATACAGGCTTATGCAGGATATGTTAGGCCCTAGTGAATATGGCTGTAGTATGTCATGCTAAGTTTGGAAGTATCAAGCCCCAGAGGTTGTGTTTGGAGCAATACAGGCTTATGCAGTTTGATACAGTCCTGTGCAGGAGTCTTATAAATAAATTGACCACCCTTGGTATGCAATGTAGAGTGACTGACTTAGTTAGAAGCTAGCTGCATG
This sequence comes from Rhinatrema bivittatum, assembly GCF_901001135.1. Taxonomy (NCBI): domain Eukaryota; kingdom Metazoa; phylum Chordata; class Amphibia; order Gymnophiona; family Rhinatrematidae; genus Rhinatrema; species Rhinatrema bivittatum. The sequence continues at coordinate 658,310,954 of NC_042615.1, read as the reverse complement.
GGAGGCAACAATGGCTAGTGGTAAATTGAGTTACTCTAAGGAGGAAGGCATACTGGTTCATAACACTAGAAGAGTGCATCAGGGATCAGTCCTGGTACCGGTTCTTTTCAACATTTTCTTGAGCATCATGCTGGAAGGATTGTCAGGAAAGGTTTGCCTTTCTGCCAATATTACTAAAATCTTCAACAGATTGAATGTGCTGAAAACATGAGGAGACATTTAGTGAAGCTCTAGGAATGACCTAGAAACTTACAACTGAGATTTAATGCTAAGTAATGCTTTTAGGGTCAAAAACCCAAGGGAGAGGTCCAGTTTTGAAGGTAAAATTCTTCTAAGCATGAAAGAAGAGCAGAATCTAGAGGTGATTGTATCTGATGATGTTAAGGTGGACAAACTGCTGAATAAAGCAACAGAAAAAGCCAGAAAGATGCTTGGCTGCACAGGAAGAAAAATGATCAACAGAAAAAGGGAGGTGATATTGCCCTTTTTATAGGTCCTTGGTAAGTAAGAATACCATATACAATCCTGGAGACTGTACCATCAAAAGGATATAAACAGATTGGAATCAGCCCAGAGGGTAGCTATGAAAATGATCAACAGTCTTAATTCTAAAGCATATGGGATAGATTTAAAGATCTAACCATGTATCCTGCAGAGGAAAGGCAAAATAAGGGAGCTATGATAAATAAATTTTAATATCTCAAACATTTCTATGAACAGGAATTTAGCCTCTTTTTCATGGAAGAGGGTGGAATGGGGTAGACTTATGAGTAATCTTTGGAAATATTTTTTTACAGGGAGGGTAGTAGATGCATGGAATATCCTCCCAGTGGGAGTGATGTAGACAAAATTGATATCTGAATTCAAACAAAGCATGGGATAAATGCAGGTGATCTCTGAGGGCACGATGTAGATTAGATGGGCCAAATGGTCTTTTTCTGTTTTTATGTTTCTATATCTATTTCTAAGAATTTTGATGAAAATTATATCTTACTCCACAACAAAGATGAATATCTGATTTATGCATGATACTAGTCTTTGTTGTGAAGAGAATCTGAGGTAGATCTTAAAAACGTACACGTGCACATACTTTTGTTCGCACAACCGGCGCAAACAAAAGTACACTGGATTTTATAAGATACGTGCGTATCTTATAAAATCCGTGGTCGGTGCATGCAAGGCTGTGCAAAATTGGCAGCCTGTGCGCGCCGAGCCGCGCAGCATGCCTCTGTTCCCTCCAAGGCCACTCCAAAATCGGAATGGCCTCGGAGGGAACTTTCCTTCCACGTCCCCCCACCTTCCCCTCCCTTCCCCTCCCTTCCCCTATCTAACCTACCCCCCAGCCCTACCTAAATCCCCCCCCCCACCTTTGTTGTGCAAGTTACACCTGCTTGAGGCTGGCATAACTTGCACGTGCCGCCTCGGCATCCCCCGGCACAGGCCGCAGTGCCAGGGAACTCTCGACCGCCCTCCTGGCTCGCCCCCAAACCATCACCACACCCCCGGACTCACCTCAGACACACCCCCGGCCCGCCGAGACACCCCAGACACACCCCCTCCTGCCCCTTTTACGAAGCCCTGGGACTTACGCACGTCTCAGGGCTTTGCGCATGCCGACAGCCTATGCAAAATAGGTGCGCCCTGGCTCATAAATCCGGCAGGATTTATGTGCGCAGGGCTTTTAACATCTACCCCACTATTTTCATCGTTGTAGTTTATCCTTCCACTCATTGGGTTTTTTAATAGTTGGTTTTATTTCTAAGAGTTTATATCAGGTGCGGACATTGTTTAAAAATATCATATTGGATGCCTAGACCAGATGTATTTCATACATTTAAAAAATTAAAGGAAGGCCAAACAATTGCCAGCATTGTTAATATGTGAGGGTAAAAGAACTTCTTTCAAAAATTTGAAAAATGATCCGTCTGAAAAAAAATAGGAAAAAGTATAAACATTGGCAAGTTAGATCTAAAATCTTGATAATTGAAACAAAAAAGAACATTTGAATAGAAACTGGCTTTAGAGGCATAAAGTCATAATATCATCTTTTAAAAACTATAAACAAAGCAGGAAGTTTGTAAGGGAGTCAACTGAACTGTTAGATGATTAGGGGGTTAAAGGGGCACTTAGGGAAAACAAGGCTATAGCAGAAAGACTAAATTAATTATTTGCTTTGGTATTTAATAAGAAGCATGTTGGTGAGATATCTGTGCTAGAAATGTATTTAATAGTGATGATTTGGAAGAACTGAAACAAATTATGGTGGAACCTGAAAGATATAATAGGGCAGTTTTATAAATCGCCTGGACCAGATGGTTTATATCCCAGAATTCTGAAAGAACTCAGTTACAGATACATTACATGTAATTTATAATCTATCATTAAATTTTCATATTGTACCTTAAGATTAGTTGGTGGCCAATGTAATGCCAGTTTTTAAAAAGGTGCTCCAGGATAATCCAAGAAACTCTATAGACCAGAGAGTCTGACTTCAATGCAGAGAAAAATCATATAAACTATTCTAAAGAACAAAATCACAGAACATACAAAAAGGCAGGGTTTAATGTACAATGTCAGCATGGATTTACACAAGGGAAGTCTTGTCTCACTAACCTTCTACATTTTTATGAAGGCTTTAATAAATATGTGGGCAATGGTGAACTATGGATATAGTATATTTGGATTTCCTAAAAGTGTTTGATAAAGTCCCTCATGAGAGAATCCTGAGAAAATGAAAAGTCATGAGATTGAAGGCAATGTTCTATTGTGGATTATAAACTGGTTAAAAGATAAGAAACAATATGACTCAGTGGAGAATGGTAAACAGTAGAGTGCCTCAGAGATCTATACTGGGACCAGTGCTTTTTAATATATTTTAAAATGATCTGGAAATGGGAACTCTGAGTGAGATGATCAAATCTGCGTATGACACAAAATTATTCTGAGTTGTTTAATATCAAGTAAATTCTGAGAAATTGCAGAAGGACCTTGCAAGAGTGGAAGACTGAGCATCCAAATTGCAAATAAAATTTAATGTAGACAAGTTCAAAGTGATGGATAAAGTAACCCACACTGTAGTTACCCAATATTAGGTTCCATACTAGGAGTTACCACCCGGAAAATTATCTGGGCATCATCATGGACAGTAATTTGAAATCCTATCTTAAGTGTGTGGTGGCTGTCAAAAAAGCAAACAGAATATTAGGAATTATTAGGAGAGAAATAAAGAATAAAATAGAGAATGCCATAGCACCTCTGTATTACTCCATGTTTAAACTGCACCTAGAGTCCTGTGTGCAATTCTGGTCATCATATCTCAAAAAGAAACAGTTGAACTGGAAAAGGCACAGAGAAGAGCAATCAGAATGATAAAGGGGATAGAACAGCTCCTTAATGAGGAAAGGCTAAAGAGACAGTTGAGGGGGGATATTAGAGAGTTGTATAAAATCATGAGTGGTATAGAATGGGTAAAAGTGAGTTGCTTATTTACTCTTTCAAAAAATAGAAAGATTAGGCGATACTCAATAAAGCTGTTAAGTAGCACATTTAAAACAAATTGGAGAAAATTATTTTCACTTAAAATACAATTAAACTCTGGAATTCATTACTGTAAGATGTAAAAACAGCACAGATGGGTTATTCAAAGATATGGGCAAGTTGCTGGAGAAGTCCATAAACTGTTATTAACTATAAAGACTTGGGAAAAGCTATTGCTTATCCCTGGGCATTAGCAGTATGGGATCTTTCTGCTTTTTGGGATATATGCCAGGTACTTGTGATCTGGATTAACTACTGTTAGAAATAGGATACTGGGCTTGATGGACCCTGGGTCTGACCCAGTATGTTAATTCTTATCTCTGTATGTTCTAATTGGTAGTGGAACAATTTATAGGCAAAGTTGAGGATATAGAACATCTATGATGGCTCTTCTTCCTGTGCACCCCATATATCTTTTATGTAGCCAAAATAGATATAGGGCCTTATTTTCCAATATCGCATTGGTAATGCATTAGGGGGCGTTACCAATGCAAATGCATCGTGTGCGGCGATGTTTTTGCCATTCACGAAAACATTAGCGCCACACGCAATGTTTTCCCACTGCACGATGATTCTTTCATCACAGTGCACAATATTTGCCAGTTGCCACGATACCTCCAGTCAGCCTGTTTCAGGCTCCCCAGGGGGGGAGGGGAGGGGAGAGGAGAGGAGAGGAGAGAGAGAGAGAGAGACTTACTATAGTGTCTATGCCCTACATAGGTATTTCAATCCCTATGGGAGGGCTACCTACTAACTTGAAAAATGATCCGTCTGAAAAAAAATAGGAAAAAGTATAAACATTGGCAAGTTAGATCTAAAATCTTGATAATTGAAACAAAAAAGAACATTTGAATAGAAACTGGCTTTAGAGGCATAAAGTCATAATATCATCTTTTAAAAACTATAAACAAAGCAGGAAGTTTGTAAGGGAGTCAACTGAACTGTTAGATGATTAGGGGGTTAAAGGGGCACTTAGGGAAAACAAGGCTATAGCAGAAAGACTAAATTAATTATTTGCTTTGGTATTTAATAAGAAGCATGTTGGTGAGATATCTGTGCTAGAAATGTATTTAATAGTGATGATTTGGAAGAACTGAAACAAATTATGGTGGAACCTGAAAGATATAATAGGGCAGTTTTATAAATCGCCTGGACCAGATGGTTTATATCCCAGAATTCTGAAAGAACTCAGTTACAGATACATTACATGTAATTTATAATCTATCATTAAATTTTCATATTGTACCTTAAGATTAGTTGGTGGCCAATGTAATGCCAGTTTTTAAAAAGGTGCTCCAGGATAATCCAAGAAACTCTATAGACCAGAGAGTCTGACTTCAATGCAGAGAAAAATCATATAAACTATTCTAAAGAACAAAATCACAGAACATACAAAAAGGCAGGGTTTAATGTACAATGTCAGCATGGATTTACACAAGGGAAGTCTTGTCTCACTAACCTTCTACATTTTTATGAAGGCTTTAATAAATATGTGGGCAATGGTGAACTATGGATATAGTATATTTGGATTTCCTAAAAGTGTTTGATAAAGTCCCTCATGAGAGAATCCTGAGAAAATGAAAAAGTCATGAGATTGAAGGCAATGTTCTATTGTGGATTATAAACTGGTTAAAAGATAAGAAACAATATGACTCAGTGGAGAATGGTAAACAGTAGAGTGCCTCAGAGATCTATACTGGGACCAGTGCTTTTTAATATATTTTAAAATGATCTGGAAATGGGAACTCTGAGTGAGATGATCAAATCTGCGTATGACACAAAATTATTCTGAGTTGTTTAATATCAAGTAAATTCTGAGAAATTGCAGAAGGACCTTGCAAGAGTGGAAGACTGAGCATCCAAATTGCAAATAAAATTTAATGTAGACAAGTTCAAAGTGATGGATAAAGTAACCCACACTGTAGTTACCCAATATTAGGTTCCATACTAGGAGTTACCACCCGGAAAATTATCTGGGCATCATCATGGACAGTAATTTGAAATCCTATCTTAAGTGTGTGGTGGCTGTCAAAAAAGCAAACAGAATATTAGGAATTATTAGGAGAGAAATAAAGAATAAAATAGAGAATGCCATAGCACCTCTGTATTACTCCATGTTTAAACTGCACCTAGAGTCCTGTGTGCAATTCTGGTCATCATATCTCAAAAAGAAACAGTTGAACTGGAAAAGGCACAGAGAAGAGCAATCAGAATGATAAAGGGGATAGAACAGCTCCTTAATGAGGAAAGGCTAAAGAGACAGTTGAGGGGGGATATTAGAGAGTTGTATAAAATCATGAGTGGTATAGAATGGGTAAAAGTGAGTTGCTTATTTACTCTTTCAAAAAATAGAAAGATTAGGCGATACTCAATAAAGCTGTTAAGTAGCACATTTAAAACAAATTGGAGAAAATTATTTTCACTTAAAATACAATTAAACTCTGGAATTCATTACTGTAAGATGTAAAAACAGCACAGATGGGTTATTCAAAGATATGGGCAAGTTGCTGGAGAAGTCCATAAACTGTTATTAACTATAAAGACTTGGGAAAAGCTATTGCTTATCCCTGGGCATTAGCAGTATGGGATCTTTCTGCTTTTTGGGATATATGCCAGGTACTTGTGATCTGGATTAACTACTGTTAGAAATAGGATACTGGGCTTGATGGACCCTGGGTCTGACCCAGTATGTTAATTCTTATCTCTGTATGTTCTAATTGGTAGTGGAACAATTTATAGGCAAAGTTGAGGATATAGAACATCTATGATGGCTCTTCTTCCTGTGCACCCCATATATCTTTTATGTAGCCAAAATAGATATAGGGCCTTATTTTCCAATATCGCATTGGTAATGCATTAGGGGGCGTTACCAATGCAAATGCATCGTGTGCGGCGATGTTTTTGCCATTCACGAAAACATTAGCGCCACACGCAATGTTTTCCCACTGCACGATGATTCTTTCATCACAGTGCACAATATTTGCCAGTTGCCACGATACCTCCAGTCAGCCTGTTTCAGGCTCCCCAGGGGGGGAGGGGAGGGGAGGGGAGAGGAGAGGAGAGGAGAGAGAGAGAGAGAGACTTACTATAGTGTCTATGCCCTACATAGGTATTTCAATCCCTATGGGAGGGCTACCTACTAACTCGGGGTGGGGATTAGGTATGAGCGTCGGGGGTTGGGGGCCACTTTCGCATTCCACATGAGACCTACGGACAGAACAGTGGTCTCTAGTGCAGATTTGCTGGCCGTCGGAGTGAGGACGCTCACTCCAAGAAGTGGTTTGGGCAACGTTCTCTCTACCTAGCTTGATGGACACTCTACCTGGGCAACAACATGCTAGGTGGAGAGAATGTTGGCCAAATCTCCGCTTGGAGTGAGCGTCCTCACTCCGACGGCCAGCAAATCTGCACTAGAGACCACTGTTCTGTCCGTAGGTCTCATGTGGAATGCGAAAGTGGCCCCCAACCCCCGACGCTCATACCTAATCCCCACCCCAAGTTAGTAGGTAGCCCTCCCATAGGGATTGAAATACCTATGTAGGGCATAGGCACTATAGTAAGGTTCTCTCTCTCTCTCTCTCTCTCTCTCTCTCTCTCTCTCTCTCTCTCTCTCTCTCTCTCTCTCTCTCTCTCTCTCTCTCTCTCTCTCTCTCTCTCAAAATTGACCCCCCCCTATGGACTTATGAACATAAACTTTTGGTCTGCACATCCCTAGTACTGTATTCTGTAAAATATTGGTAGCCAGTGTAGAAATTTAAGAACTGGAGAAATGTGATCTGACCTTTTGTGATTACTGAGTAATCTAGCAGCTGCATTTTGTAAAAGTTGAAGAGGAGTTATGGAAGAAGCAGGTAATTCAAGTAGTAATGTATTACAATAGTCTATTTTGGTAAATAGTAGAGTTTGCAGAACAATGCAGAAGTCAAAAAGTATTTAGTATATTTTCTGCCTTTTCTGGACTTAAATGTTTTTTTTCTTGTTTTGGAACACTAATTTTATGTGCACTGCTTTTGGTTGGTGTTGTGTCCGTCAGTTGCAGATGGTTGCAGATGGCTGCGACCGTTCTGCCTCACCTCTTTTTTGCCTTTCTCCACCTCCATGGGGAAGATGGCTGCCTCCAGTGCCGAGTGCCGAAACCCTCAGCGTCTCCAACTCAGCATGGGCCTCCCCGTCCACCATGCTCCTTCCCATGGCCTCCTAGGCGGGCAGGCGTGTGCTTGCATGCTGCCTATGCGTATCTACACATCAAGGCAGGAACCTCAGGGGAATCCCCACCGCATGACGTCAATACCTCCGGGTATTTAAGCCTCCGCTCTGCTCATAACGAATGAGTTAGCAAGGACTTCGGTTTAGCTACTCTGACTGCTTCTAAGCTGCATGCTTAGACTCCTTGCTACCCTCTGGGGTATTCGCTCCTGTAGAAGCTCTGGGCACCCTTTGGGGTCTTCTACTTCTAACTAAGACAACTGCTCCTCAGGGGTCTTTCTTCTCTTACAGGATCATCTGTGCTTCCTGGTACTCACTCTTCAAGGGCCTATCCAGCTCAGAGGTATCCTGCATAACGGACCGCTGGTCCCACCTTTACCAACTACCAGGAAGATTCCTGCACTACTCTTCAGTGAGTACCTCTATGATCCAGCTCTCCATTTCCATCCACCAGGTTGTACATCTAGGTGAGACTTTCCATCTGAGGCTGTCTGAACATATTGGCACCTTGCTGGACTTCAGTGCCATCTCTTCCTGCATTATTACCATCTATCTACAGCAGTATAATAAAGCTTTCCATCTCCATTGTCTGCTCTCTGAGTCTAGCCTATCACTGTGGTTCATAAGAACATAAGAAATTGCCATGCTGGGTCAGACCAATCCATCAAGCCCAGTATCCTGTTTCCAACAGAGGCCAAACCAGGCCACAAGAACCTGGCAATTACCCAAACACTAAGAAGATCCCATGCTACTAATGCAATTAATAGCAGTGGCTATTCCCATGGGAGGAGTCATCTCCACAACAACTAAGAGTCCACACTATGCCTCAAACCCAACAATTGGTTGTCTCTTGGTTTCCACAGATTAATCCTACTCATAGCCTACATCCATACATTTTTCCAGATGCTGCAAGTTGGATAGTGCTCAATAGTGTCTGAAGGTGACCCCCAGTGAAGGGGTATTACACCCAAATCAAATACATTCTAACACATTTTATTACACTCTACAGGTGACAATAACATTTTATTTATCTTGTTTTGTACTGTTTGTAATTTATATATGTTTTTACTTGTTTTTCACCTCAAACCATAGGAAGGGTACTGGTAATAAATCATTTAAAATAAATTAATAAATCTGGATAAAGTCAACCAAAGTTGTCCAGTTAACTTGGTCCTGACACTAATGGTTGAATATCAGTCTCTAGGTTTCTATGTTTCAATGTGTTGATTTGAGAAGATAGGTTACCTGAAATGACATTGGAGGAAAATAAGTAATTTAATGTAACTGAATTATGAATAGATTGTTGTGTGGATAGATGGTTCAGTGAGAAAACTTTGGAGAAGCAGATTGTGGTAGTCAATGTTGGAGGTAATGAGAGAGTGAATATAGGTTTAATAGTACGTTCAGAAAGAAAGGGGTGCATTTTGGTAATGTTACAGTGAAAGAAGCAACACATTTTAGCTGACATTTGGAAGTATAAAGAACAGGAAAGAAAAGAGTTGAAGATAATACCAATGTTACCGGATGAGTGTCTGGGAGAAAGAGTGTTATTTATTTATTTAAAAATGTATTTAAAAATTGTTTGTATACCACCTTTGCAAAATAGTATTTGATCAAAACGGTTTACAGCAATACAAATACAATTGTAGAATTAATAATATAAAAATGTAAAAAACAATAATATAATAAACCACAAAATAATATCAACTACAAGTAAAACCTAACCACAAAATAATATCATATACAAACAAAACTTAACATTAATGCCATAACTCAAATGCCAGTTTTGAAAAGAAATAGAAATAAGAGGAAAAAGAAGGGGAGTGAGGGAGGAATGGAGAATGGAGGGAGGGGAGATAAGAAAGAAAAAAACAACTGTCAGATTATAACAAGAACTATGAATCTAGTCAGTACTGAGTTTATTCTTTTATCAGGTGTTGAAATGATTTGTTGAATAAATTAGTTTTTAGTGCTTTCTTAAAATCTTGTGTATGTGATAGAAGGCGAATAGAGTCAGGTAAATAATTCCAAAGGAACGGAGCAGCCACAGAAAAGGCTCTTTTACGAGTTAACTCTTGCCTTGCAGTTCAAGCAGATGGTAGATCTAGCAAGTTTTTTTGTAAGAGATCTAAGATGTCTTTCTGGTTTGTAAATCCTAAGAGTTGTGTATAGCCATGTGGATGTTGGGTTATGGATTAGAGAATGAATAATTGAAAGAATTTTATAAAGTATTCTAAATTTTACAGGGAACCAATGAAATGAATAAAGAATAGGAGAAATATGGTCTCTGAGGGATGCACCTGAGAGAACACAAGCAGCTGAGTTTTGCACCAATTGCAATGGATGAATTGTAGAATCTGGTAGTCTCAGATAGAGCTCATTGCAATAGTCCAACCCTGAAAAGATCAGGGCCTGTAAAACAGTACGAAAATCTTGGATAAACAGCAAATGACGCAATCTTTTTAGAAGATGAAGCTTAAAAAAATATTTTTTTGTGATGGCAGATATATGATTTTTCATTGATAAATTCTTTCAATTATTCATTCTCTAATTCATAACCCAACATCCACATGGCTATGCACAACTCTTAGGATTTACAAACCAGTAAGACATCTTACTGACCTCATTTGACATACTGACATCTGACATCTTACTGACATCATTTGTCATGCAGAAGTAACAGTCAGTTATATGATCTTTCTGTTCCCTCCATTTCATTGGGATGGCAATCAGCATGGATGGTCACACACCTTTCAGCCAAGCTCACAGACTATTGGCACAAGATGCGTAACATATATGAGGAGCCCATGCTCTGCCCTGGTCACCAATTTTGCACCCGAAGTATAACTCGTATGCCTTCTTAATGAGTGCAGTCATACTCCTTTTCTGTGTTTTCAGAGTAAATTCACCACAGATGTAACAAAACGTGTCACGGCTATTACGACATTGGAGCAGCCTCGGAGGGAACTTTTCTTCCACCCCCCCTGCCCACCTTCCCCTCTCTTCCCCTACCTAACCCGCCCCCCAGCCCTACATAAACCCCCCCGACCTGTACTTTTCACGTTGCGCCTGCCTTCGGGTAGGCGTAGGTTGCGTGCACCGGCCGAGTGCTTGCGCTTGATCCCCTGCCTAGAGGCCCTACGGAGGCCTCTGGCCACGCCCACAATCTGCCCCAGACTGCCCATGCCTCATCCCTTTTTTCAAGCCCTGGGACATACGCTCGTCCCGGGGCTTGCGTGCGTCACCAGGCCTATGCAAAATAGGCTCGGCGCGCGTAGGGCTTTTAAAATCTGCCCCTAAGAATGGGGCTTTAAACATCTTTTTGAAAAGGTTTCCAGCTGCCTTGGATCTTTTCCTGGTGGCATGTTTGAATATATTCTTATTTTCTTCACTCTTTTAAGAGCTTATTCTACCACTACTGATTGAGTAATTGCACTCTTCTGAAGCTTGGTGATTTTTAAATTCTGTACTTGACATCAAGTTTCTTTACTACTGGGGCACAGGATTGGATATTTTCTCATTTTTAAATCTTTCAGGATATGATGAACCGGAATTGCTGCTGTGTCAGATGGAACTTTCATTATGAGAATAATGCTCAAGATGTCTGCACGAGAGTCTTTGCCCTTTCATACATCCATTCCAAGGGCTTTTCCTAATTTGTTCGGAAACCTGGAGTAGTAAAGGTCTTCCAGGTGAGATGAGTGTTCCTGTGTTTCTGGAGAAGAGTTGGAAGGAATTCCCATTGAATACTCTTCAGATTAAAGAGGAGAGGGAACAATGATCCAGGACTCCAATGAGGAAGCTGTTGACTGAGGAAGAGTCCTTGATCATCTCAGAGGAGAGAACTCCTGGCACATGACCTCATAGTAGCTAGAGTTCGCTGTACTTGAATGAATAAAAATCTAAATAAAATACATGGTCAAGAGGCTTATATGTTTTCTGACCTATTGTGTGTGGTAGAACATCTTCAGATTATATATATTAGTTTACCACTCACAGGTTGGTTCCACAAGTGGCTTCACTCACCCATTGCTGGCCAGACACTGGCTCTACTCTCTGACATGGCCTGGAGTGCCTCCAACCTCCCCAATTATGCCTTTGCCTGGTTTCCACGACATGCAACTGGAGAGATGATGCTGCTACTTGCTCCATGTGGTGCTGACACACCGCCATCATGCCACTCCTTCCTGTGGCCTGGAAGCACTGCCAATGCTGTCTCTTCATGGTCTGATCACTGCTGGCCACCTGCTAGGTGTGCATGTGTATGTCTCTTCAGCTTTTAAAGGGCCCATGGCAGGAAAAGCCTGCAGCACCCTGGCTGCCCTATATAAAGTCTCTTCAGTCTTTGCTCCTGGCCTTCACAAGGTCACAGGTCTCTGATTTCTTGTTTCTTCTCCTGTAGTTTCCTTGTTTTTGTTTCTGATGCCAGGTCTTCACTCCTGATTCCAAGCCTCTGGTCCTGCAAGGTCTCCTATGGTCTTCATCTCATTCAGTATCCTGGTGTTCAGCCTGGTTCAGTATCTTTGTCTGTGGCTTGTTTCAGTGTCTTGGTCTTTACTTTGTCTGGGCACCTGGTTTCCTCAGCTTGTGCAAGCATTCAGCCAGTGTCCTGTCTCTTCAGTCCATCTCTGCATTCTGGTATTTTCAGCCTTCAGGCCAGTGTCTGGGTCCAAGTCTTCTGAGTTCCTGAGGTCTGGTCTTGAGTCCTAAGTTCCAGATCCTTCTCTTCTGGAGCCTTAGTTCCACCTTGTTCTGTTTGGTCTTTGTTCTCATTGTTCATCTGGTTCCTCATCTTGCTGAGACTCCTTGTCTTCAGTCTTCACCTGGTATTTCATCTTGCTTGGACTCTGTTTCTTCAGCTTCAGTTTAGCTCATGCCTGGATGTACTCACCTGTCAATCATGTGGACCATGGCTAGCCCTGAGTTTGTGCAGGTCATGTTGTGGCACAGGGGCTCATGCATATCTGTAGTCCAAAAGGGGTTTTGGAGTGGCTGGGGGGCTACCCTCAGGACACTAATCATTGGGGTTGGCATCTCTGACACTAGAATAGAATGTTATACATCTTCTGGGCTTTTGTAGATTTTTAATTGGATGCCAATTGGAAACAAGAGGCACCAGAGAACAAATAGGATCTGGTGTTTCTAGACACAGTCCCTTTGACAACAATTTCATTGGTGAGCGTGCTCTAGTAATCGGTGGTGGAAGAGAGGATCATATTCCCTTCTACTCCTATAAAGAGCTTGCCATTATCAGATATAGTTGCATAGGATGATTTGCAGTTTGATGGATTGTTGCTTCTAATGGGTAAAGATGTTGATAATAGATGTTCTGGGGCTTGTTGTGTCAAAGACTTTTGCATCAATGGCATCAATGACTTTTTCATTGATGGCACCAATGAATTCTTATATGTTGATGGTGCCAAAAGCCTCAATAGCGTTGATGGGGCTCTGTGTATCGATGGCACTGATGTAGCCCTGTGGCATTGATAAGAGCAATGTAGAATTGTTTGTTGATGGCACTGATGTATCATGTGTTGATAGTGCTAATGCATTGTGCATCAACAGTGATGGTGCACACGATCCTCTGTGCTTCTTTGGTGCCCGATACTTCAGTTGTTCAGCAGAGTGGCTCTTACTTTTCTTTGATGCATGGAAGATATGTTTACTCAACCCCAAGAATTCAGCCTGTCCCACCAAAGGAGAACATATTTTATAGGAACTAGAGCTCAACTCTCTTTCTGGTGAGGCAGATGAGGCTGTGTTATTGGGAAGAAGATTGACTGTGGCTTCTACGAAATGTGCACTTTCCTCCATTTTCCAGACCCTGGAACTTTGTAACAATTGGCTTGATCATGGTCTGGACTCATGCAATGGTAGCAGAGTTCATGGCCATTTCTAATGGACATTTGACTGCCACAGATAGTCTTTAAACTCACTTACTATGGCATTTTTCTTAAAAGACATTCCAACAAGAATGTTTTGATTTATTTTTTGAGAGAGAAAGTTAGTAGTAAAAAGTGATGTTTGGAGGCTGCTGAGGCAGTCAGACAACTTTAAAGATAAATGCTTTGAAAATATCTTAGAAAAAATAGAGGGAGATAGAAATATGCATCCATTCTAGTGCTCAGATGAAAAGACTGAGGGGTTCATGAGGCAAACTCTGAGCAGGAATTCCTATACTTGCTCAGCAGAGCAAAGGTTCTACTAACTATGAGACAAGGTCCAGTTGGTGTCACTGGATGACATCACCCACTTGTTGTGACTAATTCAGCCCTGCATATTGATGGAAAAACACAGTTTTGGTTTACTGAAGGATTAAATGCCTTCTGCAAAATACTACATAGATGGTACAACTAAAAACTGGTGCTGGGAACAGGAGTTATCCTAACACCCAGACATTCAGTTGCAGAAAATCAAAGGAAAGAAATATGCAAATGATGTCCAATTCAAATGCTTCCAGTCAAAATGTAATTAAAACATTAGTAAAGTAATGCTACTTTTGAATATCTGACCAAGATTTTAAAAAGGCTTGTACAAAGGGTTTACAACAAAGGTGCAGTGAACTGTCCTAATCAGGGCTAGGTATTCCCCAACTGAGCTATCAGCCTTCACAGTACAATTAAATTAGCCTTTTACTGAGAAGCTTTTTTCTTTCCCATTAAAGCATACAGTCTGTGTTGCCTGCAGGCCTTTTCAAGCAGCATGTTTCATTCAAGTTTAAGTCTCTTATAATCTCTCTGCAAAGCTCTGTTATATCATTGTCTATCATGCAAGCACATTATACCTTAAGTTTCAAATTCTCTTTCTATTACACTTTCTAACAGTTTTAAGTTTTAAAGAAAGGTCATAATCAACAGCAATAGAAACTTTTAGTTAATCCACAGAATAAGCTCATCATGGAGAAATGAAGTCAAAGCTCTCCCTCTTTTCCTGAACATGGGCTTCAGACTCTGGGAGAGATCACATCGAGGGATACAAGAGCATTTAAATCTCAGTGCCCATCCTTCATCACTCCACTTAGCCTCCCATTGCCAATTAGTGTGCCAATTAGTTCTAGCTGAATGTTAGTTTTAGTAATATGGACACCTGTTCCCTAGGATCATGAACAAGACCACCGCCATGTTTCAGATAAGCCATCAAAGAACGATCAAATAGTTTGGAATTTTGGTCATCCCCTCTGATGTGGGTCGGAGTTGATCCAGTGATCCAAAGATAAAAGCACGTGGGTGTATAACCAAATGGGTTATAGTTCTTGGGGATGATGTACTAAAGAGCAATAAAGGATATGTGTTACTAAGGCTTTCAGCCTATCATGTGTTTATTGGGAATAAAAACTTTAGTAAGTCATGCCCAGTAATTCACTGGTTGCTAGGGAGCTATGCTTCCATAGTAATTCTTCTAAAGAACTACTCTGAAAGCATACACTTCAACACTTGCAAAACAATTAACATATGACTTACCTTGGGTAGCAACATGTAGTATGCGCATGTTGAGATGGCTGGGCACAGTCACAGTCTCCTGGGTGTAGCAGACTTCTGGTGGAATCGCTCTAGCCCATCCATCAAAGTTAAGGGAAGAGTTGGGTGGTGGGGGAAATACATTTCTGTAGGGATATTTGGATTTAAATGGTTGGTTAGAAGGGTGGTGGACAGCATCATGGGAACTACAGGGGGTAAAGGAGGTGAGGAAAGAAAAAGAGTAGGAAACTGTTGACTTCCCTCCTTTTCTCTCTCCTCAGTCATCACAGCAGCAGTCATCTGGGAGGATCTGTGGGTTGTTGGAGGGTTAATTCTGGAGTTAGAGTTGGGTTAGTGGTGTGGGGGATAGTGCAGTGTTTTGCACATTGAATTTTTTAAAAAGGAGAATCTCACTTTGAAGAAAAGGAGTAGGGGGGAGAAGTTAGATAAGCGATGAACGGGACTCTCTCTTTTGCTGATGAACAATTTATGTAACCATAGCGAAACAGTCAGCTGATAGCTGGATCTTAAACAATCAGGGAGAGACAGAGCTGGTTGCGTGGTAGAATTCCAAGATGTCATGCCAGTTGGGTCACCCCTCTGAGGCCAGCACTGGTTGACCAGACTTGAAGCAGTGGCAGCAAGGGCCTTTTTTTGTGTATCCAGAAGAGTGGAGGCACAATCCAGTGAGGCACAGGAAAATGAGGGTCAGGCAGTTAAGCAGCAGATGGACCAGTGAGGCAGAGTTAAGGAGCCATGTGTGATGTGTAAGTGCAAGTTGTGATGCAAGTCCCAAACCCAGTTAATTGCTGCTTTTAGTGAAGTGAGCACGAGGATGGAGGATGCAAGTGACACAGCACATGAGTGGTATGGATGCCATGGAGGCCAGTGACAAGGGTAGTGCCAGCGTGCGGTAGGTCATGTGAAAAGGGGAGATAGAGGAAGGTGTTGAGCTGTCTGGTGGCAGGTAACATGGGGGTGTGGGTTGCTTTGCCAACAAAAGGTTGCAGAGTGCAACAAAATGAGGGGTGTACAAGGATTGGTGAGTGAGCCATTGTGACACCAAGGCAGGTAATTCCTAGCCTGCTTGGTAGGCAGGGATAGAAGAGGTGGTCCTCAAGGATTCTTACACTGCAGTTGGCAAGAGGGAAGGTTCTGATGAGGGGACACGTGCAGAGAGGGCATTTTGAATATGGACAGGGTTTTCTCAAGTGAAATTGGGGGCCTGTGAAGCAAGTGTGGAAGATTAGTATCCTATCTCAAGAGGCTGCAGGGGCACACTAGCAAGTCAGGGTTGGAGCATGGCCTCTGGTGATAGAGTACTTCTAAATGTTTGAGTGATCAAGACATGTTAGAGGGAGTAGGAGTTTTATAAACTGAGGTAAGGAGGTAGAATTTGGGATAGATCAGGATCTGAGTGTACAAAGAAGGAGGGGGTTGTAGACTGGGGGAGGGGTATGTGGTGAGATGGGGTATGATGAGGATTGGAAGATTCTTCATGTGAGGGAGGTTTGTTTTGGGCAGAGGAGAATAGGACTGGGGTATCAGGGTGGATAAGCTGAAGCTCTGGGGAGTGGGGCAGTAGTGGGGTGGTAGGGGCAATTTGATAGGTCTATTAATGGACATTAAAGAGGGGCATGGTGAGGGGATAGGTTATCTTTTTTTTTTTTCCAGTTATAGTAAGTGGAGCTACTGCAGGGAAATACTGTCAGTGGAGGATTGGCTACTCTTTGGAGATGTAGCAAGGAAAGCCAACAGAGTTCTTTGAGGTAATGGGAGGAGGAAGATTGACATCCCATGATCTTTGGAACCAGTTGGCCACCAGTGGTAGTTGCATAAGGTGATGCTATGGCACATTCAGTACAAAATAAGAGCAGTAGGGACAGGATTCAGAGAGTGAAGTTGAGGATGATGGTAGTAGTAATATTAGAAAGTGGAAGAAGAAAGAAAAAAGGAGAAGGAGGGATAGCTTTAGATTATCTTCATGCTTTGATTCTAATACATCATCCCCTTCAACTTGGGGGGGGGGGGGGATAGGACAGAAAGGAGACAGGTAGTAGAGATGAAAAAAGCACCAGAGAGGGGGCTTCTGGCATTGATAACATTGACAGAATTGTGGGAGTCGGTACCCATGTCCTTGAGAAGAATGATTAGAAAGCATAAGTATATACTGTAGATATATTCAGGTTGCTTGAGTATTTATTGGTGGCTTCATTGATGAGGGTATTTGTGCTGAGAAATTTGAAAGGTAATATCATGGTGAGAGCAAAGCATATTCCAGGTTTGAATTAACAGAATTGCCGATGCCTTGTCTTATTTTATGTGATCTGTGTTCAGGAGTTTCAACCATGGGGCAGACAAAGACAGAACACCATTTCCAGGATTCTTACAGCATGGGAGTTGCTGTGCAGATCCCTAATACCAGCAAGACACACAGCATACTGCAATGGATGTCAGAAAGTGATGGAAGTTTTGCAGTGGCAGGGATGGCAGCTGAGGAGCATTATGGAAGAATTATTAATCAAATATATTGTTTTGATAAAGAATACAAGTGCTAGAAGGGCAGTGGTAAGTAGGGATGTGAATCGTTTTTTGACGATTTAAAAAAACCGTCAGATAATTTTTAAATCATCAAAAATCATTAGAGTTGCGATACAATAGAAATTCCCCCGATTTATTGTGAAAAATCATAAATCGGGGGGAGGGCGGGAAAACTGGCACACCAAAACAACTCCTAAACCCACCCCGACCCTTTAAAACAAATCCCCCACCCTCCCGAACCTCTCCAAAATGTTTTAAATGTTTTAAATTACCTGGTGGTCCAGTGGGGGGGTCCCGGCACTGGACTTTTGGCAAGTCTTGTGGGGGTCAGGAGGCCCCCCCAAGCTGGCCAAAAGTCCCTGGGGGCCCAGCGGGGGTCCGGGAGCGATCTCCTGCACTCAGGCCGTATTGCCAATATTCAAAATGGTGCCGGCGCTACCTTTGCCCTGTCACAGGGTAAGGGCAAAGGGCCATCGGCGCCATTTTTATTAACGCAGCCGATGGCCTGAGAGCCGTTGATCGCTCCCCACACTCCCGCTGGACCACCAGTTAATTTTAAACCTTTTTTTGGGGTTCGGGAGGGTGTTTTGATTATCGGATCAGGCGCAGCCGATAATCAGAACTCAAATCGGGCTGGGCAATAAAAATTTTAAGATTTGGATCGGAACCGGAACCAATCAGATTCAGGTTCCGATTCACATCTCTAGTGGTAAGCCATATAACAAGGTTTTCTTTCTTGACAAAGCAATTGGGGTAGGGTAACCAAAGAACCAGTTTCACTTTGTAAAGGATATTACAGAGATGGGCAAAGTTATGGGTAGACTGGAGGAATGGTGGTGGCAGATTACACATAACATTTTGGAGCAGTTATTGAAGGTACT